>NW_028124886.1:0-106000 GCF_965194825.1 Balaenoptera physalus
TACGTACTAAGGGGTAACTAGAGAGTGGGATAGGTTTAATAACTACCCTATTCGTAACACGTACCCAAACCCTAACCCCTACCCTAACCCTAACACGAACCCTAATCCTAACCCGTACCCTAAAACGAGCCCTAACCCTAACACTAACCCTAACCCTAACCCTAACCCATACCCTACGCCGTGCCCGAAGCCCTCCCCGAACACGTACCCTAAGCCGTACCCTAAGCCTAACCGTAAGCCTAACCCTAACCCTAGGCTACCCTTGACTGCTTCTGCCTCCAATAGATTTCCTAAGCACTAGTGTTTTAAGGAACAGCTTAAAAAGAGAATCCTAATGTGATTTCTTTATAATGTGTGTGTTCCTTATATTATCTTAGTGTCTAAACTCTTCTCCATGGCTGGACCCCCAAATAATATTCCTTTACGTGCTAAGGGGTATCTAGAGAGTGGGATAGGTTTAATAACTACCCTAACCGTAACGCGTACCCTAACCCTAACCCCTACCCTAACCCTAACATGTACCCTAATCCTAACCCGTACCCTAAACCGAGCCCTAACCCTAACACTAACCCTAACCCTAACCTTAACCCATACCGTACGCCGTACCCGAAGCCCTCCCCGAACACGTACCCTAAGCCGTACCCTAAGCCTAACCGTAAGCCTAACCCTAACCCTAGGCTACCCTTGACTGCTTCTGCCTCCAATAGATTTCCTAAGCACTAGTGTTTTAAGGAAGAGCTTAAAAAGAGAATCCTAATGTGATTTCTTTATAATGGGTGTGTTCATTATCTTATCCTAGTGTGTAAACTCTTCTCCATGGCTGGACCCCCAAATAATATTCCTTTACGTGCTAATGGGTAACTAGAGAGTGGGATAGGTTTAATAACTACCCTATCCGTAACGCGTACCCTAACCCTAACCCCTACCCTAACCCTAACACGAACCCTAATCTTAACCCGTACCCTAAAACGAGCCCTAACCCTAACACTAAACCTAACCCTAACCCTAACTCATACCCTACGCCGTACCCGAAGCCCTCCCCGAACACGTACCCTAAGCCGTACCCTAAGCCTAACCCTAAGCCTAACCCTAACCCTAGGCTACCCTTGACTGCTTCTGCCTCCAATAGATTTCCTAAGCACTAGTGTTTTAAGGAACAGCTTAAAAAGAGAATCCTAATGTGATTTCTTTATAATGGGTGTGTTCCTTATCTAATCCTAGTGTCTAAACTCTTCTCCATGGCTGGATCCCCAAATAATATTCCTTTATGTGCTAAGGGGTATCGAGAGAGTGGGATAGGTTTAATCACTACCCTAACCCTAACGCGTACCCTAACCCTAACCCCTACCCTAACCCTAACACGTACCCTAATCCTAACCCGTACCCTAAACCGAGCCCTAACCCTAACACTAACCCTAACCCTAACCCTAACCCATACCCTACGCCGTACCCGAAGCCCTCCCCGAACCCGTACCCTAAGCCGTACCCTAAGCCTAACCCTAAGCCTAACCCTAACCCTAGGCTACCCTTGACTGCTTCTGCCTCCAATAGATTTCCTAAGCACTAGTGTTTTAAGGAACAGCTTAAAAAGAGAATCCTAATGTGATTTCTTTATAATGTGTGTATTACTTATATTATCTTAGTGTCTAAACTCTTCTCCATGGCTGGACCCCCAAATAATGTTCCTTTACGTGCTAAGGGGTATCTAGAGAGTGGGATAGGTTTAATAACTACCCTAACCCTAACGCGTACCCTAACCCTAACCCCTACCCTAACCCTAACACGTACCCTAATCCTAAACCGTACCCTAAACCGAGCCCTAACCCTAACACTAACCCTAACCCTAACCCTAACCCATACCCTACGCCGTACCCGAAGCCTTCCCCGAACCCGTACCCTAAGCCGTACCTTAAGCCTAACCCTAAGCCTAACCATAACCCTAGGCTACCCTTGACTGCTTCTGCCTCCAATAGATTTCCTAAGCACTAGTGTTTTAAGGAACAGCTTAAAAAGAGAATCCTAATGTGATTTCTTTATAATGGGTGTGTTCCTTATCTTATCCTAGTGTCTAAAGTCTTCTCCATGGCTGGACCCCCAAATAATATTCCTTTACGTACTAAGGGGTAACTAGAGAGTGGGATAGGTTTAATAACTACCCTATTCGTAACACGTACCCTAACCCTAACCCCTACCCTAACCCTAACACGAACCCTAATCCTAACCCGTACCCTAAAACGAGCCCTAACCCTAACAGTAACCCTAACCCTAACCCTAACCCATACCCTACGCCGTGCCCGAAGCCCTCCCCGAACACGTACCCTAAGCCGTACCCTAAGCCTAACCGTAAGCCTAACCCTAACCCTAGGCTACCCTTGACTGCTTCTGCCTCCAATAGATTTCCTAAGCACTAGTGTTTTAAGGAACAGCTTAAAAAGAGAATCCTAATGTGATTTCTTTATAATGGGTGTGTTCCTTATATTATCTTAGTGTCTAAACTCTTCTCCATGGCTGGACACCCAAATAATGTTCCTTTACGTGCTAAGGGGTATCTAGAGAGTGGGATAGGTTTAATAACTACCCTAACCCTAACGCGTACCCTAACCCTAACCCCTACCCTAACCCTAACACGTACCCTAATCCTAACCCGTACCCTAAACCGAGCCCTAACCCTAACACTAACCGTAACCCTACCCCTAACCCATACCCTACGCCGTACCCGAAGCCCTCCCCGAACCCGTACCCTAAGCCGTACCCTAAGCCTAACCCTAAGCCTAACCCTAACCCTAGGCTACCCTTGACTGCTTCTGCCTCCAATAGATTTCCTCAGCACTAGTGTTTTAAGGAACAGCTTAAAAAGAGAATCCTAATGTTATTTCTTTATAATGTGTGTGTTCCTTATATTATCTTAGTGTCTAAACTCTTCTCCATGGCTGGACCCCCAAATAATATTCCTTTACGTGCTAAGGGTTATCTAGAGAGTGGGATAGGTTTAATAACTACCCTAACCGTAACGCGTACCCTAACCCTAACCCCTACCCTAACCCTAACATGTACCCGAATCCTAACCCGTACCCTAAACCGAGCCCTAACCCTAACACTAACCCTAACCCTAACCTTAACCCATACCCTACGCCGCACCCGAAGCCCTCCCCGAACACGTACCCTAAGCCGTACCCTAAGCCTAACCGTAAGCCTAACCCTAACCCTAGGCTACCCTTGACTGCTTCTGCCTCCAATACATTTCCTAAGCACTAGTGTTTTAAGGAACAGCTTAAAAAGAAAATCCTAATGTGATTTCTTTATAATGGGTGTGTTCATTATCTTATCCTAGTGCCTAAACTCTTCTCCATGGCTGGACACCCAAATAATATTCCTTTACGTGCTAATGGGTAACTAGAGAGTGGGATAGGTTTAATAACTACCCTATCCTTAACACGTACCCTAACCCTAACCCCTACCCTAACCCTAACACGAACCCTAATCCTAACCCGTACCCTAAAACGAGCCCTAACCCTAACACTAAACCTAACCCTAACCCTAACCCATACCCTACGCCGTACCCGAAGCCCTCCCCGAACACGTACCCTAAGCCGTACCCTAAGCCTAACCCTAAGCCTAACCCTAACCCTAGGCTACCCTTGACTGCTTCTGCCTCCAATAGATTTCCTAAGCAAGAGTGTTTTAAGGAACAGCTTAAAAAGAGAATCCTAATGTGATTTCTTTATAATGTGTGTGTTCCTTATCTTATCTTAGTGTCTAAACTCTTCTCCATGGCTGGACCCCCAAATAATATTCCTTTACGTGCTAAGGGGTAACTAGAGAGTGGGATAGGTTTAATAACTACCCTAACCCTAACGCGTACCCTAACGCTAACCCCTACCCTAACCCTAACACGTACCCTAATCCTAACCCGTACCCTAAACCGAGCCCTAACCCTAACACTAACCCTAACCCTAACCCTAACCCATACCCTACGCCGTGCCCGAAGCCCTCCCCGAACCCGTACTCTAAGCCGTACCCTAAGCCTAACCCTAAGCCTAACCCTAACCCTAGGCTACCCTTGACTGCTTCTGCCTCCAATAGATTTCCTAAGCACTAGTGTTTTAAGGAACAGCTTAAAAAGAGAATCCTAATGTGATTTCTTTATAATGGGTGTGTTCCTTATCTTATCCTAGTGTCTAAACTCTTCTCCATGGCTGGACCCCCAAATAATATTCCTTTACGTGCTAAGGGGTAACTAGAGAGTGGGATAGGTTTAATAACTACCCTAACCCTAACGCGTACCCTAACCCTAACACGTACCCTAATCCTAACCCGTACCCTAAACCGAGCCCTAAACCTAACACTAACCGTAACCCTAACCCTAACCCATACCCTACGCCGTACCCGAAGCCCTCCCCGAACCCGTACCCTAAGCCGTACCCTAAGCCTAACCCTAAGCCTAACCCTAACCCTAGGCTACCCTTGACTGCTTCTGCCTCCAATAGATTTCCTAAGCACTAGTGTTTTAAGGAACAGCTTAAAAAGAGAATCCTAATGTGATTTCTTTATAATGTGTGTGTTCCTTATCTTATCCTAGTGTCAAAACTCTTCTCCATGGCTGGACCCCCAAATAATATTCCTTTACGTGCTAAGGGGTAACTAGAGAGTGGGATAGGTTTAATAACTACCCTAACCCTAACGCGTACCCTAACGCTAACCCCTACCCTAACCCTAACACGTACCCTAATCCTAACCCGTACCCTAAACCGAGCCCTAACCCTAACACTAACCCTAACCCTAACCCTAACCCATACCCTACGCCGTGCCCGAAGCCCTCCCCGAACCCGTACCCTAAGCCGTACCCTAAGCTTAACCCTAAGCCTAACCCTAACCCTAGGCTACCCTTGACTGCTTCTGCCTCCAATAGATTTCCTAAGCACTAGTGTTTCAAGGAACAGCTTAAAAAGAGAATCCTAATGTGATTTCTTTATAATGGGTGTGTTCCTTATTTTATCCTAGTGTCTAAACTCTTCTCCATGGCTGGACCCCCAAATAATATTCCTTTACGTGCTAAGGGGTAACTAGAGAGTGGGATAGGGTTAATAACTACCCTAACCCTAACGCGTACCCTAACGCTAACCCCTACCCTAACCCTAACACGTACCCTAATCCTAACCCGTACCCTAAACCGAGCCCTAACCCTAACACTAACCCTAACCTTAACCCTAACCCATACCCTACGCCGTACCCGAAGCCCTCCCCGAACCCGTACCCTAAGCCGTGCCCTAAGCCTAACCCTAAGCCTAACCCTAACCCTAGGCTACCCTTGACTGCTTCTGCCTCCAATAGATTTCCTAAGCACTAGTGTTTTAAGGAACAGCTTAAAAAGAGAATCCTAATGTGATTTCTTTATAATGGGTGTGTTCCTTAACTAATCCTAGTGTCTAAACTCTTCTCCATGGCTGGACCCCCAAATAATATTCCTTTATGTGCTAAGGGGTATGGAGAGAGTGGGATAGGTTTAATCACTACCCTAAACCTAACGCGTACCCTAACCCTAACCCCTACCCTAACACTAACACGTACCCTAATCCTAACCCGTACCCTAAACCGAGCCCTAACCCTAACACTAACCCTAACCCTAACCCTAACCCATACACTACGCTGCACCCGAAGCCCTCCCCGAACCCGTACCCTAAGCCGTACCCTAAGCCTAACCCTAAGCCTAACCCTAACCCTGGGCTACCCTTGACTGCTTCTGCCTCCAATACATTTCCTAAGCACTAGTGTTTTAAGGAACAGCTTAAAAAGAGAATCCTAATGTGATTTCTTTATAATGTGTGTGTTCCTTATATTATCTTAGTGTCTAAACTCTTCTCCATGGCTGGACCCCCAAATAATGTTCCTTTACGTGCTAAGGGGTATCTAGAGAGTGGGAGAGGTTTAATAACTACCCTAACCCTAACGCGTACCCTAACCCTAACCCCTACCCTAACCCTAACACGTACCCTAATCCTAACCCGTACCCTAAACCGAGCCCTAACCCTAACACTAACCGTAACCCTAACCCTAACCCATACCCTACGCCGTACCCGAAGCCCTCCCCGAACCCGTACCCTAAGCCGTACCCTAAGCCTAACCCTAAGCCTAACCCTAACCCTAGGCTACCCTTGACTGCTTCTGCCTCCAATACATTTCCTAAGCACTAGTGTTTTAAGGAACAGCTTAAAAAGAGAATCCTAATGTGATTTCTTTATAATGGGTGTGTTCCTTATCTTATCCTAGTGTCTAAACTCTTCTCCATGGCTGGACCCCCAAATAATATTCCTTTACGTACTAAGGGGTAACTAGAGAGTGGGATAGGTTTAATAACTACCCTATTCGTAACACGTACCCAAACCCTAACCCCTACCCTAACCCTAACACGAACCCTAATCCTAACCCGTACCCTAAAACGAGCCCTAACCCTAACACTAACCCTAACCCTAACCCTAACCCATACCCTACGCCGTGCCCGAAGCCCTCCCCGAACACGTACCCTAAGCCGTACCCTAAGCCTAACCGTAAGCCTAACCCTAACCCTAGGCTACCCTTGACTGCTTCTGCCTCCAATAGATTTCCTAAGCACTAGTGTTTTAAGGAACAGCTTAAAAAGAGAATCCTAATGTGATTTCTTTATAATGTGTGTGTTCCTTATATTATCTTAGTGTCTAAACTCTTCTCCATGGCTGGACCCCCAAATAATATTCCTTTACGTGCTAAGGGGTATCTAGAGAGTGGGATAGGTTTAATAACTACCCTAACCGTAACGCGTACCCTAACCCTAACCCCTACCCTAACCCTAACATGTACCCTAATCCTAACCCGTACCCTAAACCGAGCCCTAATCCTAACACTAACCCTAACCCTAACCTTAACCCATACCCTACGCCGTACCCGAAGCCCTCCCCGAACACGTACCCTAAGCCGTACCCTAAGCCTAACCGTAAGCCTAACCCTAACCCTAGGCTACCCTTGACTGCTTCTGCCTCCAATAGATTTCCTAAGCACTAGTGTTTTAAGGAAGAGCTTAAAAAGAGAATCCTAATGTGATTTCTTTATAATGGGTGTGTTCATTATCTTATCCTAGTGTGTAAACTCTTCTCCATGGCTGGACCCCCAAATAATATTCCTTTACGTGCTAATGGGTAACTAGAGAGTGGGATAGGTTTAATAACTACCCTATCCGTAACACGTACCCTAACCCTAACCCCTACCCTAACCCTAACACGAACCCTAATCTTAACCCGTACCCTAAAACGAGCCCTAACCCTAACACTAAACCTAACCCTAACCCTAACTCATACCCTACGCCGTACCCGAAGCCCTCCCCGAACACGTACCCTAAGCCGTACCCTAAGCCTAACCCTAAGCCTAACCCTAACCCTAGGCTACCCTTGACTGCTTCTGCCTCCAATAGATTTCCTAAGCACTAGTGTTTTAAGGAACAGCTTAAAAAGAGAATCCTAATGTGATTTCTTTATAATGTGTGTGTTCCTTATCTTATCCTAGTGTCAAAACTCTTCTCCATGGCTGGACCCCCAAATAATATTCCTTTACGTGCTAAGGGGTAACTAGAGAGTGGGATAGGTTTAATAACTACCCTAACCCTAACGCGTACCCTAACGCTAACCCCTACCCTAACCCTAACACGTACCCTAATCCTAACCCGTACCCTAAACCGAGCCCTAACCCTAACACTAACCCTAACCCTAACCCTAACCCATACCCTACGCCGTGCCCGAAGCCCTCCCCGAACCCGTACCCTAAGCCGTACCCTAAGCCTAACCCTAAGCCTAACCCTAACCCTAGGCTACCCTTGACTGCTTCTGCCTCCAATAGATTTCCTAAGCACTAGTGTTTCAAGGAACAGCTTAAAAAGAGAATCCTAATGTGATTTCTTTATAATGGGTGTGTTCCTTATTTTATCCTAGTGTCTAAACTCTTCTCCATGGCTGGACCCCCAAATAATATTCCTTTACGTGCTAAGGGGTAACTAGAGAGTGGGATAGGGTTAATAACTACCCTAACCCTAACGCGTACCCTAACGCTAACCCCTATCCTAACCCTAACACGTACCCTAATCCTAACCCGTACCCTAAACCGAGCCCTAACCCTAACACTAACCCTAACCTTAACCCTAACCCATACCCTACGCCGTACCCGAAGCCCTCCCCGAACCCGTACCCTAAGCCGTGCCCTAAGCCTAACCCTAAGCCTAACCCTAACCCTAGGCTACCCTTGACTGCTTCTGCCTCCAATAGATTTCCTAAGCACTAGTGTTTTAAGGAACAGCTTAAAAAGAGAATCCTAATGTGATTTCTTTATAATGGGTGTGTTCCTTAACTAATCCTAGTGTCTAAACTCTTCTCCATGGCTGGACCCCCAAATAATATTCCTTTATGTGCTAAGGGGTATGGAGAGAGTGGGATAGGTTTAATCACTACCCTAAACCTAACGCGTACCCTAACCCTAACCCCTACCCTAACACTAACACGTACCCTAATCCTAACCCGTACCCTAAACCGAGCCCTAACCCTAACACTAACCCTAACCCTAACCCTAACCCATACACTACGCTGCACCCGAAGCCCTCCCCGAACCCGTACCCTAAGCCGTACCCTAAGCCTAACCCTAAGCCTAACCCTAACCCTGGGCTACCCTTGACTGCTTCTGCCTCCAATACATTTCCTAAGCACTAGTGTTTTAAGGAACAGCTTAAAAAGAGAATCCTAATGTGATTTCTTTATAATGTGTGTGTTCCTTATATTATCTTAGTGTCTAAACTCTTCTCCATGGCTGGACCCCCAAATAATGTTCCTTTACGTGCTAAGGGGTATCTAGAGAGTGGGAGAGGTTTAATAACTACCCTAACCCTAACGCGTACCCTAACCCTAACCCCTACCCTAACCCTAACACGTACCCTAATCCTAACCCGTACCCTAAACCGAGCCCTAACCCTAACACTAACCGTAACCCTAACCCTAACCCATACCCTACGCCGTACCCGAAGCCCTCCCCGAACCCGTACCCTAAGCCGTACCCTAAGCCTAACCCTAAGCCTAACCCTAACCCTAGGCTACCCTAGACTGCTTCTGCCTCCAATACATTTCCTAAGCACTAGTGTTTTAAGGAACAGCTTAAAAAGAGAATCCTAATGTGATTTCTTTATAATGGGTGTGTTCCTTATCTTATCCTAGTGTCTAAACTCTTCTCCATGGCTGGACCCCCAAATAATATTCCTTTACGTACTAAGGGGTAACTAGAGAGTGGGATAGGTTTAATAACTACCCTATTCGTAACACGTACCCAAACCCTAACCCCTACCCTAACCCTAACACGAACCCTAATCCTAACCCGTACCCTAAAACGAGCCCTAACCCTAACACTAACCCTAACCCTAACCCTAACCCATACCCTACGCCGTGCCCGAAGCCCTCCCCGAACACGTACCCTAAGCCGTACCCTAAGCCTAACCGTAAGCCTAACCCTAACCCTAGGCTACCCTTGACTGCTTCTGCCTCCAATAGATTTCCTAAGCACTAGTGTTTTAAGGAACAGCTTAAAAAGAGAATCCTAATGTGATTTCTTTATAATGTGTGTGTTCCTTATATTATCTTAGTGTCTAAACTCTTCTCCATGGCTGGGGCCCCAAATAATATTCCTTTACGTGCTAAGGGGTATCTAGAGAGTGGGATAGGTTTAATAACTACCCTAACCGTAACGCGTACCCTAACCCTAACCCCTACCCTAACCCTAACATGTACCCTAATCCTAACCCGTACCCTAAACCGAGCCCTAACCCTAACACTAACCCTAACCCTAACCTTAACCCATACCCTACGCCGTACCCGAAGCCCTCCCCGAACACGTACCCTAAGCCGTACCCTAAGCCTAACCCTAAGCCTAACCCTAACCCTAGGCTACCCTTGACTGTTTCTGCCTCCAATAGATTTCCTAAGCACTAGTGTTTTAAGGAACAGCTTAAAAAGAGAATCCTAATGTGATTTCTTTATAATGGGTGTGTTCCTTAACTAATCCTAGTGTCTAAACTCTTCTCCATGGCTGGACCCCCAAATAATATTCCTTTATGTGCTAAGGGGTATGGAGAGAGTGGGATAGGTTTAATCACTACCCTAAACCTAACGCGTACCCTAACCCTAACCCCTACCCTAACACTAACACGTACCCTAATCCTAACCCGTACCCTAAACCGAGCCCTAACCCTAACACTAACCCTAACCCTAACCCTAACCCATACACTACGCTGCACCCGAAGCCCTCCCCGAACCCGTACCCTAAGCCGTACCCTAAGCCTAACCCTAAGCCTAACCCTAACCCTGGGCTACCCTTGACTGCTTCTGCCTCCAATAGATTTCCTAAGCACTAGTGTTTTAAGGAACAGCTTAAAAAGAGAATCCTAATGTGATTTCTTTATAATGTGTGTGTTCCTTATATTATCTTAGTGTCTAAACTCTTCTCCATGGCTGGACCCCCAAATAATGTTCCTTTACTTGCTAAGGGGTATCTAGAGAGTGGGAGAGGTTTAATAACTACCCTAACCCTAACGCGTACCCTAACCCTAACCCCTACCCTAACCCTAACACGTACCCTAATCCTAACCCGTACCCTAAACCGAGCCCTAACCCTAACACTAACCATAACCCTAACCCTAACCCATACCCTACGCCGTACCCGAAGCCCTCCCCGAACCCGTACCCTAAGCCGTACCCTAAGCCTAACCCTAAGCCTAACCCTAACCCTAGGCTACCCTTGACTGCTTCTGCCTCCAATACATTTCCTAAGCACTAGTGTTTTAAGGAACAGCTTAAAAAGAGAATCCTAATGTGATTTCTTTATAATGGGTGTGTTCCTTATCTTATCCTAGTGTCTAAACTCTTCTCCATGGCTGGACCCCCAAATAATATTCCTTTACGTACTAAGGGGTAACTAGAGAGTGGGATAGGTTTAATAACTACCCTATTCGTAACACGTACCCAAACCCTAACCCCTACCCTAACCCTAACACGAACCCTAATCCTAACCCGTACCCTAAAACGTGCCCTAACCCTAACACTAACCCTAACCCTAACCCTAACCCATACCCTACGCCGTGCCCGAAGCCCTCCCCGAACACGTACCCTAAGCCGTACCCTAAGCCTAACCGTAAGCCTAACCCTAACCCTAGGCTACCCTTGACTGCTTCTGCCTCCAATAGATTTCCTAAGCACTAGTGTTTTAAGGAACAGCTTAAAAAGAGAATCCTAATGTGATTTCTTTATAATGTGTGTGTTCCTTATATTATCTTAGTGTCTAAACTCTTCTCCATGGCTGGACCCCCAAATAATATTCCTTTACGTGCTAAGGGGTATCTAGAGAGTGGGATAGGTTTAATAACTACCCTAACCGTAACGCGTACCCTAACCCTAACCCCTACCCTAACCCTAACATGTACCCTAATCCTAACCCGTACCCTAAACCGAGCCCTAACCCTAACACTAACCCTAACCCTAACCTTAACCCATACCCTACGCCGTACCCGAAGCCCTCCCCGAACACGTACCCTAAGCCGTACCCTAAGCCTAACCCTAAGCCTAACCCTAACCCTAGGCTACCCTTGACTGCTTCTGCCTCCAATAGATTTCCTAAGCACTAGTGTTTTAAGGAACAGCTTAAAAAGAGAATCCTAATGTGATTTCTTTATAATGGGTGTGTTCCTTATCTAATCCTAGTGTCTAAACTCTTCTCCATGGCTGGATCCCCAAATAATATTCCTTTATGTGCTAAGGGGTATCGAGAGAGTGGGATAGGTTTAATCACTACCCTAACCCTAACGCGTACCCTAACCCTAACCCCTACCCTAACCCTAACACGTACCCTAATCCTAACCCGTACCCTAAACCGAGCCCTAACCCTAACACTAACCCTAACCCTAACCCTAACCCATACCCTACGCCGTACCCGAAGCCCTCCCCGAACCCGTACCCTAAGCCGTACCCTAAGCCTAACCCTAAGCCTAACCCTAACCCTAGGCTACCCTTGACTGCTTCTGCCTCCAATAGATTTCCTAAGCACTAGTGTTTTAAGGAACAGCTTAAAAAGAGAATCCTAATGTGATTTCTTTATAATGTGTGTATTACTTATATTATCTTAGTGTCTAAACTCTTCTCCATGGCTGGACCCCCAAATAATGTTCCTTTACGTGCTAAGGGGTATCTAGAGAGTGGGATAGGTTTAATAACTACCCTAACCCTAACGCGTACCCTAACCCTAACCCCTACCCTAACCCTAACACGTACCCTAATCCTAAACCGTACCCTAAACCGAGCCCTAACCCTAACACTAACCGTAACCCTAACCCTAACCCATACCCTACGCCGTACCCGAAGCCTTCCCCGAACCCGTACCCTAAGCCGTACCTTAAGCCTAACCCTAAGCCTAACCATAACCCTAGGCTACCCTTGACTGCTTCTGCCTCCAATAGATTTCCTAAGCACTAGTGTTTTAAGGAACAGCTTAAAAAGAGAATCCTAATGTGATTTCTTTATAATGGGTGTGTTCCTTATCTTATCCTAGTGTCTAAAGTCTTCTCCATGGCTGGACCCCCAAATAATATTCCTTTACGTACTAAGGGGTAACTAGAGAGTGGGATAGGTTTAATAACTACCCTATTCGTAACACGTACCCTAACCCTAACCCCTACCCTAACCCTAACACGAACCCTAATCCTAACCCGTACCCTAAAACGAGCCCTAACCCTAACAGTAACCCTAACCCTAACCCTAACCCATACCCTACGCCGTGCCCGAAGCCCTCCCCGAACACGTACCCTAAGCCGTACCCTAAGCCTAACCGTAAGCCTAACCCTAACCCTAGGCTACCCTTGACTGCTTCTGCCTCCAATAGATTTCCTAAGCACTAGTGTTTTAAGGAACAGCTTAAAAAGAGAATCCTAATGTGATTTCTTTATAATGTGTGTGTTCCTTATATTATCTTAGTGTCTAAACTCTTCTCCATGGCTGGACACCCAAATAATGTTCCTTTACGTGCTAAGGGGTATCTAGAGAGTGGGATAGGTTTAATAACTACCCTAACCCTAACGCGTACCCTAACCCTAACCCCTACCCTAACCCTAACACGTACCCTAATCCTAACCCGTACCCTAAACCGAGCCCTAACCCTAACACTAACCGTAACCCTAACCCTAACCCATACCCTACGCCGTACCCGAAGCCCTCCCCGAACCCGTACCCTAAGCCGTACCCTAAGCCTAACCGTAAGCCTAACCCTAACCCTAGGCTACCCTTGACTGCTTCTGCCTCCAATAGATTTCCTAAGCACTAGTGTTTTAAGGAACAGCTTAAAAAGAGAATCCTAATGTGATTTCTTTATAATGGGTGTGTTCCTTATCTTATCCTAGTGTCTAAAGTCTTCTCCATGGCTGGACCCCCAAATAATATTCCTTTACGTACTAAGGGGTAACTAGAGAGTGGGATAGGTTTAATAACTACCCTATTCGTAACACGTACCCTAACCCTAACCCCTACCCTAACCCTAACACGAACCCTAATCCTAACCCGTACCCTAAAACGAGCCCTAACCCTAACACTAAACCTAACCCTAACCCTAACTCATACCCTACGCCGTACCCGAAGCCCTCCCCGAACACGTACCCTAAGCCGTACCCTAAGCCTAACCCTAAGCCTAACCCTAACCCTAGGCTACCCTTGACTGCTTCTGCCTCCAATAGATTTCCTAAGCACTAGTGTTTTAAGGAACAGCTTAAAAAGAGAATCCTAATGTGATTTCTTTATAATGGGTGTGTTCCTTATCTAATCCTAATGTCTAAACTCTTCTCCATGGCTGGACCCCCAAATAATATTCCTTTATGTGCTAAGGGGTATCGAGAGAGTGAGATAGGTTTAATCACTACCCTAACCCTAACGCGTACCCTAACCCTAACCCCTACCCTAACCCTAACACGTACCCTAATCCTAACCCGTACCCTAAACCGAGCCCTAACCCTAACACTAACCCTAACCCTAACCCTAACCCATACCCTACGCCGTACCCGAAGCCCTCCCCGAACCCGTACCCTAAGCCGTACCCTAAGCCTAACCCTAAGCCTAACCCTAACCCTAGGCTACCCTTGACTGCTTCTGCCTCCAATAGATTTCCTAAGCACTAGTGTTTTAAGGAACAGCTTAAAAAGAGAATCCTAATGTGATTTCTTTATAATGTGTGTATTACTTATATTATCTTAGTGTCTAAACTCTTCTCCATGGCTGGACCCCCAAATAATGTTCCTTTACGTGCTAAGGGGTATCTAGAGAGTGGGATAGGTTTAATAACTACCCTAACCCTAACGCGTACCCTAACCCTAACCCCTACCCTAACCCTAACACGTACCCTAATCCTAAACCGTACCCTAAACCGAGCCCTAACCCTAACACTAACCGTAACCCTAACCCTAACCCATACCCTACGCCGTTCCCGAAGCCTTCCCCGAACCCGTACCCTAAGCCGTACCTTAAGCCTAACCCTAAGCCTAACCATAACCCTAGGCTACCCTTGACTGCTTCTGCCTCCAATAGATTTCCTAAGCACTAGTGTTTTAAGGAACAGCTTAAAAAGAGAATCCTAATGTGATTTCTTTATAATGGGTGTGTTCCTTATCTAATCCTAGTGTCTAAACTCTTCTCCATGGCTGGACCCCCAAATAATATTCCTTTATGTGCTAAGGGGTATCTAGAGAGTGGGATAGGGTTAATCACTACCCTAACCCTAACGCGTACCCTAACCCTAACCCCTACCTTAACCCTAACACGTACCCTAATCCTAACCCGTACCCTAAACCGAGCCCTAACCCTAACCTTAACCCTAACCCATACCCTACGCCGTACCCGAAGCCCTCCCCGAACCCGTACCCTAAGCCGTACCCTAAGCCGTACCCTAAGCCTAACCCTAACCCTAGGCTACCCTTGACTGCTTCTGCCTCCAATGAATTTCCTAAGCACTAGTGTTTTAAGGAACAGCTTAAAAAGAGAATCCTAATGTGATTTCGTTATAATGGGTGTGTTCCTTATCTTATCCTAGTGTCTAAACTCTTCTCCATGGCTGCACCCCCAAATAATATTCCTTTACGTGCTAAGGGGTATCTAGAGAGTGGGATAGGTTTAATAACTACCCTAACCCTAACGCGTACCATAACCCTAACCCCTACCCTAACCCTAACACGTACCCTAATCCTAACCCGTATCCTAAACCGAGCCCTAACCCTAACACTAACCCTAACCCTAACCCTAACCCATACCCTACGCCGTACCCGAAGCCCTCCCCGAACACGTAACCTAAGCCGTACCCTAAGCTTAACCCTAAGCCTAACCCTAACCCTAGGCTACCCTTGACTGCTTCTGCCTCCAATAGATTTCCTAAGCACTAGTGTTTTAAGGAACAGCTTAAAAAGAGAATCCTAATGTGATTTCTTTATAATGGGTGTGTTCCTTATCTAATCCTAGTGTCAAAACTCTTCTCCATGGCTGGACCCCCAAATAATATTCCTTTACGTGCTAAGGGGTAACTAGAGAGTGGGATAGGTTTAATAACTACCCTAACCCTAACGCGTACCCTAACGCTAACCCCTACCCTAACCCTAACACGTACCCTAATCCTAACCCGTACCCTAAACCGAGCCCTAACCCTAACACTAACCCTAACCCTAACCCTAACCCATACCCTACGCCGTGCCCGAAGCCCTCCCCGAACCCGTACCCTAAGCCGTACCCTAAGCCTAACCCTAAGCCTAACCCTAACCCTAGGCTACCCTTGACTGCTTCTGCCTCCAATAGATTTCCTAAGCACTAGTGTTTCAAGGAACAGCTTAAAAAGAGAATCCTAATGTGATTTCTTTATAATGGGTGTGTTCCTTATTTTATCCTAGTGTCTAAACTCTTCTCCATGGCTGGACCCCCAAATAATATTCCTTTACGTGCTAAGGGGTAACTAGAGAGTGGGATAGGGTTAATAACTACCCTAACCCTAACACGTACCCTAACGCTAACCCCTACCCTAACCCTAACACGTACCCTAATCCTAACCCGTACCCTAAACCGAGCCCTAACCCTAACACTAACCCTAACCTTAACCCTAACCCATACCCTACGCCGTACCCGAAGCCCTCCCCGAACCCGTACCCTAAGCCGTGCCCTAAGCCTAACCCTAAGCCTAACCCTAACCCTAGGCTACCCTTGACTGCTTCTGCCTCCAATAGATTTCCTAAGCACTAGTGTTTTAAGGAACAGCTTAAAAAGAGAATCCTAATGTGATTTCTTTATAATGGGTGTGTTCCTTAACTAATCCTAGTGTCTAAACTCTTCTCCATGGCTGGACCCCCAAATAATATTCCTTTATGTGCTAAGGGGTATGGAGAGAGTGGGATAGGTTTAATCACTACCCTAAACCTAACGCGTACCCTAACCCTAACCCCTACCCTAACACTAACACGTACCCTAATCCTAACCCGTACCCTAAACCGAGCCCTAACCCTAACACTAACCCTAACCCTAACCCTAACCCATACACTACGCTGCACCCGAAGCCCTCCCCGAACCCGTACCCTAAGCCGTACCCTAAGCCTAACCCTAAGCCTAACCCTAACCCTGGGCTACCCTTGACTGCTTCTGCCTCCAATAGATTTCCTAAGCACTAGTGTTTTAAGGAACAGCTTAAAAAGAGAATCCTAATGTGATTTCTTTATAATGTGTGTGTTCCTTATATTATCTTAGTGTCTAAACTCTTCTCCATGGCTGGACCCCCAAATAATGTTCCTTTACGTGCTAAGGGGTATCTAGAGAGTGGGAGAGGTTTAATAACTACCCTAACCCTAACGCGTACCCTAACCCTAACCCCTACCCTAACCCTAACACGTACCCTAATCCTAACCCGTACCCTAAACCGAGCCCTAACCCTAACACTAACCGTAACCCTAACCCTAACCCATACCCTACGCCGTACCCGAAGCCCTCCCCGAACCCGTACCCTAAGCCGTACCCTAAGCCTAACCCTAAGCCTAACCCTAACCCTAGGCTACCCTTGACTGCTTCTGCCTCCAATAGATTTCCTAAGCACTAGTGTTTTAAGGAACAGCTTAAAAAGAGAATCCTAATGTTATTTCTTTATAATGTGTGTGTTCCTTATATTATCTTAGTGTCTAAACTCTTCTCCATGGCTGGACCCCCAAATAATATTCCTTTACGTGCTAAGGGGTATCTAGAGAGTGGGATAGGTTTAATAACTACCCTAACCGTAACGCGTACCCTAACCCTAACCCCTACCCTAACCCTAACATGTACCCTAATCCTAACCCGTACCCTAAACCGAGCCCTAACCCTAACACTAACCCTAACCCTAACCTTAACCCATACCCTACGCCGTACCCGAAGCCCTCCCCGAAAACGTACCCTAAGCCGTACCCTAAGCCTAACCGTAAGCCTAACCCTAACCCTAGGCTACCCTTGACTGCTTCTGCCTCCAATAGATTTCCTAAGCACTAGTGTTTTAAGGAACAGCTTAAAAAGAGAATCCTAATGTGATTTCTTTATAATGGGTGTGTTCATTATCTTATCCTAGTGTGTAAACTCTTCTCCATGGCTGGACCCCCAAATAATATTCCTTTACGTGCTAATGGGTAACTAGAGAGTGGGATAGGTTTAATAACTACCCTATCCGTAACACGTACCCTAACCCTAACCCCTACCCTAACCCTAACACGAACCCTAATCCTAACCCGTACCCTAAAACGAGCCCTAACCCTAACACTAAACCTAACCCTAACCCTAACTCATACCCTACGCCGTACCCGAAGCCCTCCCCGAACACGTACCCTAAGCCGTACCCTAAGCCTAACCCTAAGACTAACCCTAACCCTAGGCTACCCTTGACTGCTTCTGCCTCCAATAGATTTCCTAAGCACTAGTGTTTTAAGGAACAGCTTAAAAAGAGAATCCTAATGTGATTTCTTTATAATGGGTGTGTTCCTTATCTAATCCTACTGTCTAAACTCTTCTCCATGGCTGGATCCCCAAATAATATTCCTTTATGTGCTAAGGGGTATCGAGAGAGTGGGATAGGTTTAATCACTACCCTAACCCTAACGCGTACCCTAACCCTAACCCCTACCCTAACCCTAACACGTACCCTAATCCTAACCCGTACCCTAAACCGAGCCCTAACCCTAACACTAACCCTAACCCTAACCCTAACCCATACCCTACGCCGTACCCGAAGCCCTCCCCGAACCCGTACCCTAAGCCGTACCCTAAGCCTAACCCTAAGCCTAACCCTAACCCTAGGCTACCCTTGACTTCTTCTGCCTCCAATAGATTTCCTAAGCACTAATGTTTTAAGGAACAGCTTAAAAAGAGAATCCTAATGTGATTTCTTTATAATGTGTGTATTACTTATATTATCTTAGTGTCTAAACTCTTCTCCATGGCTGGACCCCCAAATAATGTTCCTTTACGTGCTAAGGGCTATCTAGAGAGTGGGATAGGTTTAATAACTACCCTAACCCTAACGCGTACCCTAACCCTAACCCCTACCCTAACCCTAACACGTACCCTAATCCTAAACCGTACCCTAAACCGAGCCCTAACCCTAACACTAACCGTAACCCTAACCCTAACCCATACCCTACGCCGTACCCGAAGCCTTCCCCGAACCCGTACCCTAAGCCGTACCTTAAGCCTAACCCTAAGCCTAACCATAACCCTAGGCTACCCTTGACTGCTTCTGCCTCCAATAGATTTCCTAAGCACTAGTGTTTTAAGGAACAGCTTAAAAAGAGAATCCTAATGTGATTTCTTTATAATGGGTGTGTTCCTTATCTTATCCTAGTGTCTAAAATCTTCTCCATGGCTGGACCCCCAAATAATATTCCTTTACGTACTAAGGGGTAACTAGAGAGTGGGATAGGTTTAATAACTACCCTATTCGTAACACGTACCCTAACCCTAACCCCTACCCTAACCCTAACACGAACCCTAATCCTAACCCGTACCCTAAAACGAGCCCTAACCCTAACACTAACCCTAACCCTAACCCTAACCCATACCCTACACCGTGCCCGAAGCCCTCCCCGAACACGTACCCTAAGCCGTACCCTAAGCCTAACCGTAAGCCTAACCCTAACCCTAGGCTACCCTTGACTGCTTCTGCCTCCAATAGATTTCCTAAGCACTAGTGTTTTAAGGAACAGCTTAAAAAGAGAATCCTAATGTGATTTCTTTATAATGTGTGTGTTCCTTATATTATCTTAGTGTCTAAACTCTTCTCCATGGCTGGACACCCAAATAATGTTCCTTTACGTGCTAAGGGGTATCTAGAGAGTGGGATAGGTTTAATAACTACCCTAACCCTAACGCGTACCCTAACCCTAACCCCTACCCTAACCCTAACACGTACCCTAATCCTAACCCGTACCCTAAACCGAGCCCTAACCCTAACACTAACCGTAACCCTAACCCTAACCCATACCCTACGCCGTACCCGAAGCCCTCCCCGAACCCGTACCCTAAGCCGTACCCTAAGCCTAACCGTAAGCCTAACCCTAACCCTAGGCTACCCTTGACTGCTTCTGCCTCCAATACATTTCCTAAGCACTAGTGTTTTAAGGAACAGCTTAAAAAGAGAATCCTAATGTGATTTCTTTATAATGGTTGTGTTCCTTATCTTATCCTAGTGTCTAAAGTCTTCTCCATGGCTGGACCCCCAAATAATATTCCTTTACGTACTAAGGGGTAACTAGAGAGTGGGATAGGTTTAATAACTACCCTATTCGTAACACGTACCCTAACCCTAACCCCTACCCTAACCCTAACACGAACCCTAATCCTAACCCATACCCTAAAACGAGCCCTAACCCTAACACTAACCCTAACCCTAACCCTAACCCATACCCTACGCCGTACCCGAAGCCCTCCCCGAACACGTACCCTAAGCTGTACCCTAAGCCTAACCCTAAGCCTAACCCTAACCCTAGGCTACCCTTGACTGCTTCTGCCTCCAATAGATTTCCTAAGCACTAGTGTTTTAAGGAACAGCTTAAAAAGAGAATCCTAATGTGATTTCTTTATAATGGGTGTGTTCCTTATCTAATCCTAGTGTCTAAAGTCTTCTCCATGGCTGGACCCCCAAATAATATTCCTTTATGTGCTAAGGGGTATCTAGAGAGTGGGATAGGTTTAATCACTACCCTAACCCTAACGCGTACCCTAACCCTAACCCCTACCCTAACCCTAACACGTACCCTAATCCTAACCCGTACCCTAAACCGAGCCCTAACCCTAACCTTAACCCTAACCCATACCCTACGCCGTACCCGAAGCCCTCCCCGAACCCGTACCCTAAGCCGTACCCTAAGCCTAACCCTAAGCCTAACCCTAACCCTAGGCTACCCTTGACTGCTTCTGCCTCCAATAGATTTCCTAAGCACTAGTGTTTTAAGGAACAGCTTAAAAAGAGAATCCTAATGTTATTTCTTTATAATGTGTGTGTTCCTTATATTATCTTAGTGTCTAAACTCTTCTCCATGGCTGGACCCCCAAATAATATTCCTTTACGTGCTAAGGGGTATCTAGAGAGTGGGATAGGTTTAATAACTACCCTAACCGTAACGCGTACCCTAACCCTAACCCCTACCCTAACCCTAACATGTACCCTAATCCTAACCCGTACCCTAAACCGAGCCCTAACCCTAACACTAACCCTAACCCTAACCTTAACCCATACCCTACGCCGTACCCGAAGCCCTCCCCGAAAACGTACCCTAAGCCGTACCCTAAGCCTAACCGTAAGCCTAACCCTAACCCTAGGCTACCCTTGACTGCTTCTGCCTCCAATAGATTTCCTAAGCACTAGTGTTTTAAGGAACAGCTTAAAAAGAGAATCCTAATGTGATTTCTTTATAATGGGTGTGTTCATTATCTTATCCTAGTGTGTAAACTCTTCTCCATGGCTGGACCCCCAAATAATATTCCTTTACGTGCTAATGGGTAACTAGAGAGTGGGATAGGTTTAATAACTACCCTATCCGTAACACGTACCCTAACCCTAACCCCTACCCTAACCCTAACACGAACCCTAATCCTAACCCGTACCCTAAAACGAGCCCTAACCCTAACACTAAACCTAACCCTAACCCTAACTCATACCCTACGCCGTACCCGAAGCCCTCCCCGAACACGTACCCTAAGCCGTACCCTAAGCCTAACCCTAAGACTAACCCTAACCCTAGGCTACCCTTGACTGCTTCTGCCTCCAATAGATTTCCTAAGCACTAGTGTTTTAAGGAACAGCTTAAAAAGAGAATCCTAATGTGATTTCTTTATAATGGGTGTGTTCCTTATCTAATCCTACTGTCTAAACTCTTCTCCATGGCTGGATCCCCAAATAATATTCCTTTATGTGCTAAGGGGTATCGAGAGAGTGGGATAGGTTTAATCACTACCCTAACCCTAACACGTACCCTAACCCTAACCCCTACCCTAACCCTAACACGTACCCTAATCCTAACCCGTACCCTAAACCGAGCCCTAACCCTAACACTAACCCTAACCCTAACCCTAACCCATACCCTACGCCGTACCCGAAGCCCTCCCCGAACCCGTACCCTAAGCCGTACCCTAAGCCTAACCCTAAGCCTAACCCTAACCCTAGGCTACCCTTGACTTCTTCTGCCTCCAATAGATTTCCTAAGCACTAATGTTTTAAGGAACAGCTTAAAAAGAGAATCCTAATGTGATTTCTTTATAATGTGTGTATTACTTATATTATCTTAGTGTCTAAACTCTTCTCCATGGCTGGACCCCCAAATAATGTTCCTTTACGTGCTAAGGGCTATCTAGAGAGTGGGATAGGTTTAATAACTACCCTAACCCTAACGCGTACCCTAACCCTAACCCCTACCCTAACCCTAACACGTACCCTAATCCTAAACCGTACCCTAAACCGAGCCCTAACCCTAACACTAACCGTAACCCTAACCCTAACCCATACCCTACGCCGTACCCGAAGCCTTCCCCGAACCCGTACCCTAAGCCGTACCTTAAGCCTAACCCTAAGCCTAACCATAACCCTAGGCTACCCTTGACTGCTTCTGCCTCCAATAGATTTCCTAAGCACTAGTGTTTTAAGGAACAGCTTAAAAAGAGAATCCTAATGTGATTTCTTTATAATGGGTGTGTTCCTTATCTTATCCTAGTGTCTAAAATCTTCTCCATGGCTGGACCCCCAAATAATATTCCTTTACGTACTAAGGGGTAACTAGAGAGTGGGATAGGTTTAATAACTACCCTATTCGTAACACGTACCCTAACCCTAACCCCTACCCTAACCCTAACACGAACCCTAATCCTAACCCGTACCCTAAAACGAGCCCTAACCCTAACACTAACCCTAACACTAACCCTAACCCATACCCTACGCCGTGCCCGAAGCCCTCCCCGAACACGTACCCTAAGCCGTACCCTAAGCCTAACCGTAAGCCTAACCCTAACCCTAGGCTACCCTTGACTGCTTCTGCCTCCAATAGATTTCCTAAGCACTAGTGTTTTAAGGAACAGCTTAAAAAGAGAATCCTAATGTGATTTTTTTATAATGTGTGTGTTCCTTATATTATCTTAGTGTCTAAACTCTTCTCCATGGCTGGACCCCCTAATAATATTCCTTTACGTGCTAAGGGGTATCTAGAGAGTGGGATAGGTTTAATAACTACCCTAACCCTAACGCGTACCCTAACCCTAACCCCTATCCTAACCCTAACACGTACCCTAATCCTAACCCGTACCCTAAACCGAGCCCTAACCCTAACACTAACCCTAACCCTAACCCTAACCCATACCCTACGCCGTACCCGAAGCCCTCCCCGAACCCGTACCCTAAGCCGTACCCTAAGCCTAACCCTAAGCCTAACCCTAACCCTATGCTACCCTTGACTGCTTCTGCCTACAAGAGATTTCCTAAGCACTAGTGTTTTAAGGAACAGCTTAAAAAGAGAATCCTAATGTGATTTATTTATAATGTGTGTGTTCCTTATATTATCTTAGTGCCTAAACTCTTCTCCATGGCTGGACCCCCTAATAATATTCCTTTACGTGCTAAGGGGTATCTAGAGAGTGGGATAGGTTTAATAACTACCCTAACCCTAACGCGTACCCTAACCCTAACCCCTACCCTAACCCTAACACGTACCCTAATCCTAACCCGTACCCTAAACCGAGCCCTAACCCTAACACTAACCCTAACCCTAACCCTAACCCATACCCTACGCCGTACCCGAAGCCCTCCCCGAACCCGTACCCTAAGCCGTACCCTAAGCCTAACCGTAAGCTTAACCCTAACCCTAGGCTACCCTTGACTGCTTCTGCCTCCAATAGATTTCCTAAGCACTAGTGTTTTAAGGAACAGCTTAAAAAGAGAATCCTAATGTGATTTCTTTATAATGGGTGTGTTCCTTATCTTATCCTAGTGTCTAAACTCTTCTCCATGGCTGGACCCCCAAATAATATTCCTTTACGTGCTAATGGGTAACTAGAGAGTGGGATAGGTTTAATAACTACCCTTTCCGTAACACGTACCCTAACCCTCACCCCTACCCTAACCCTAACACGAACCCTAATCCTAACCCGTACCCTAAAACGAGCCCTAACCCTAACACTAAACCTAACCCTCACCCTAACCCATACCCTACGCCGTACCCGAAGCCCTCCACGAACACGTACCCTAAGCCGTACCCTAAGCCTAACCCTAAGCCTAACCCTAACCCTAGGCTACCCTTGACTGCTTCCGCCTCCAATAGATTTCCTAAGCACTAGTGTTTTAAGGAACAGCTTAAAAAGAGAATCCTAATGTGATTTCTTTATAATGGGTGTGTTCCTTATCTAATCCTAGTGTCTAAACTCTTCTCCATGGCTGGACACCCAAATAATATTCCTTTATGTGCTAAGGGGTATCGAGAGAGTGGGATAGGTTTAATCACTACCCTAACCCTAACGCGTACCCTAACCCTAACCCCTACCCAAACCCTAACACGTAACCTAATCCTAACCCGTAACCTAAATCGAGCCCTAACCCTAACACTAACCCTAACCCTAACCCTAACCCATACCCTACGCCGTACCCGAAGCCCTCCCCGAAACCGTACCCTAAGCCGTACCCTAAGCCTAACCCTAAGCCTAACCCTAACCCTAGGCTACCCTTGACTGCTTCTGCCTCCAATAGATTTCCTAAGCACTAGTGTTTTAAGGAACAGCTTAAAAAGAGAATCCTAATGTGATTTCTTTATAATGTGTGTGTTCCTTATATTATCTTAGTGTCTAAACTCTTCTCCATGGCTGGACACCCAAATAATGTTCCTTTACGTGCTAAGGGGTATCTAGAGAGTGGGATAGGTTTAATAACTACCCTAACCCTAACGCGTACCCTAACCCTAACCCCTACCCTAACCCTAACACGTACCCTAATCCTAACCCGTACCCTAAAACGAGCCCTAACCCTAACACTAAACCTAACCCTAACCCTAACTCATACCCTACGCCGTACCCGAAGCCCTCCCCGAACACGTACCCTAAGCCGTACCCTAAGCCTAACCCTAAGCCTAACCCTAACCCTAGGCTACCCTTGACTGCTTCTGCCTCCAATAGATTTCCTAAGCACTAGTGTTTTAAGGAACAGCTTAAAAAGAGAATCCTAATGTGATTTCTTAATAATGGGTGTGTTCCTTATCTAATCCTAGTGTCTAAACTCTTCTCCATGGCTGGATCCCCAACTAATATTCCTTTATGTGCTAAGGGGTATCGAGAGAGTGGGATAGGTTTAATCACTACCCTAACCCTAACGCGTACCCTAACCCTAACCCCTACCCTAACCCTAACACGTACCCTAATCCTAACCCGTACCCTAAACCGAGCCCTAACCCTAACACTAACCCTAACCCTAACCCTAACCCATACCCTACGCCGTACCCGAAGCCCTCCCCGAACCCGTACCCTAAGCCGTACCCTAAGCCTAACCCTAAGCCTAACCCTAACCCTAGGCTACCCTTGACTGCTTCTGCCTCCAATAGATTTCCTAAGCACTAGTGTTTTAAGGAACAGCTTAAAAAGAGAATCCTAATGTGATTTCTTTATAATGTGTGTATTACTTATATTATCTTAGTGTCTAAACTCTTCTCCATGGCTGGACCCCCAAATAATGTTCCTTTACGTGCTAAGGGGTATCTAGAGAGTGGGATAGGTTTAATAACTACCCTAACCCTAACGCGTACCCTAACCCTAACCCCTACCCTAACCCTAACACGTACCCTAATCCTAAACCGTACCCTAAACCGAGCCCTAACCCTAACACTAACCGTAACCCTAACCCTAACCCATACCCTACGCCGTACCCGAAGCCTTCCCCGAACCCGTACCCTAAGCCGTACCTTAAGCCTAACCCTAAGCCTAACCATAACCCTAGGCTACCCTTGACTGCTTCTGCCTCCAATAGATTTCCTAAGCACTAGTGTTTTAAGGAACAGCTTAAAAAGAGAATCCTAATGTGATTTCTTTATAATGGGTGTGTTCCTTATCTTATCCTAGTGTCTAAAGTCTTCTCCATGGCTGGACCCCCAAATAATATTCCTTTACGTACTAAGGGGTAACTAGAGAGTGGGATAGGTTTAATAACTACCCTATTCGTAACACGTACCCTAACCCTAACCCCTACCCTAACCCTAACACGAACCCTAATCCTAAACCGTACCCTAAAACGAGCCCTAACCCTAACACTAACCCTAACCCTAACCCTAACCCATACCCTACGCCGTGCCCGAAGCCCTCCCCGAACACGTACCCTAAGCCGTACCCTAAGCCTATCCGTAAGCCTAACCCTAACCCTAGGCTACCCTTGACTGCTTCTGCCTCCAATAGATTTCCTAAGCACTAGTGTTTTAAGGAACAGCTTAAAAAGAGAATCCTAATGTGATTTCTTTATAATGTGTGTGTTCCTTATATTATCTTAGTGTCTAAACTCTTCTCCATGGCTGGACACCCAAATAATGTTCCTTTACGTGCTAAGGGGTATCTAGAGAGTGGGATAGGTTTAATAACTACCCTAACCCTAACGCGTACCATAACCCTAACCCCTACCCTAACCCTAACACGTACCCTAATCCTAACCCGTACCCTAAACCGAGCCCTAACACTAACCGTAACCCTAACCCTAACCCATACCCTACGGCGTACCCGAAGCCCTCCCCGAACCCGTACCCTAAGCCGTACCCTAAGCCTAACCCTAAGCCTAACCCTAACCCTAGGCTACCCTTGACTGCTTCTGCCTCCAATAGATTTCCTAAGCACAAGTGTTTTAAGGAACAGCTTAAAAAGAGAATCCTAATGTCATTTCTTTATAATGGGTGTGTTCCTTATCTAATCCTAGTGTCTAAACTCTTCTCCATGGCTGGATCCCCAAATAATATTCCTTTATGTGCTAAGGGGTATCGAGAGAGTGGGATAGGTTTAATCACTACCCTAACCCTAACGCGTACCCTAACCCTAACCCCTACCCTAACCCTAACACGTACCCTAATCCTAACCCGTACCCTAAACCGAGCCCTAACCCTAACACTAACCCTAACCCTAACCCTAACCCATACCCTACGCCGTACCCGAAGCCCTCCCCGAACCCGTACCCTAAGCCGTACCCTAAGCCTAACCCTAAGCCTAACCCTAACCCTAGGCTACCCTTGACTGCTTCTGCCTCCAATAGATTTCCTAAGCACTAGTGTTTTAAGGAACAGCTTAAAAAGAGAATCCTAATGTGATTTCTTTATAATGTGTGTATTACTTATATTATCTTAGTGTCTAAACTCTTCTCCATGGCTGAACCCCCAAATAATGTTCCTTTACGTGCTAAGGGGTATCTAGAGAGTGGGATAGGTTTAATAACTACCCTAACCCTAACGCGTACCCTAACCCTAACCCCTACCCTAACCCTAACACGTACCCTAATCCTAAACCGTACCCTAAACCGAGCCCTAACCCTAACACTAACCGTAACCCTAACCCTAACCCATACCCTACGCCGTACCCGAAGCCTTCCCCGAACCCGTACCCTAAGCCGTACCTTAAGCCTAACCCTAAGCCTAACCATAACCCTAGGCTACTCTTGACTGCTTCTGCCTCCAATAGATTTCCTAAGCACTAGTGTTTTAAGAAACAGCTTAAAAAGAGAATCCTAATGTGATTTCTTTATAATGGGTGTGTTCCTTATCTTATCCTAGTGTCTAAAGTCTTCTCCATGGCTGGACCCCCAAATAATATTCCTTTACGTACTAAGGGGTAACTAGAGAGTGGGATAGGTTTAATAACTACCCTATTCGTAACACGTACCCTAACCCTAACCCCTACCCTAACCCTAACACGAACCCTAATCCTAACCCGTACCCTAAAACGAGCCCTAACCCTAACACTAACCCTAACCCTAACCCTAACCCATACCCTACGCCGTGCCCGAAGCCCTCCCCGAACACGTACCCTAAGCCGTACCCTAAGCCTAACCGTAAGCCTAACCCTAACCCTAGGCTACCCTTGACTGCTTCTGCCTCCAATAGATTTCCTAAGCACTAGTGTTTTAAGGAACAGCTTAAAAAGAGAATCCTAATGTGATTTTTTTATAATGTGTGTGTTCCTTATATTATCTTAGTGTCTAAACTCTTCTCCATGGCTGGACCCCCTAATAATATTCCTTTACGTGCTAAGGGGTATCTAGAGAGTGGGATAGGTTTAATAACTACCCTAACCCTAACGCGTACCCTAACCCTAACCCCTATCCTAACCCTAACACGTACCCTAATCCTAACCCGTACCCTAAACCGAGCCCTAACCCTAACACTAACCCTAACCCTAACCCTAACCCATACCCTACGCCGAACCCGAAGCCCTCCCCGAACCCGTACCCTAAGCCGTACCCTAAGCCTAACCCTAAGCCTAACCCTAACCCTATGCTACCCTTGACTGCTTCTGCCTACAATAGATTTCCTAAGCACTAGTGTTTTAAGGAACAGCTTAAAAAGAGAATCCTAATGTGATTTATTTATAATGTGTGTGTTCCTTATATTATCTTAGTGTCTAAACTCTTCTCCATGGCTGGACACCCAAATAATGTTCCTTTACGTGCTAAGGGGTATCTAGAGAGTGGGATAGGTTTAATAACTACCCTAACCCTAACGCGTACCCTAACCCTAACCCCTACCCTAACCCTAACACGTACCCTAATCCTAACCCGTACCCTAAACCGAGCCCTAACCCTAACACTAACCGTAACCCTAACCCTAACCCATACCCTACGCCGTACCCGAAGCCCTCCCCGACCCCGTACCCTAAGCCGTACCCTAAGCCTAACCGTAAGCCTAACCCTAACCCTAGGCTACCCTTGACTGCTTCTGCCTCCAATACATTTCCTAAGCACTAGTGTTTTAAGGAACAGCTTAAAAAGAGAATCCTAATGTGATTTCTTTATAATGGGTGTGTTCCTTATCTTATCCTAGTGTCTAAAGTCTTCTCCATGGCTGGACCCCCAAATAATATTCCTTTACGTACTAAGGGGTAACTAGAGAGTGGGATAGGTTTAATAACTACCCTATCCGTAACACGTTCCCTAACCCTAACCCCTACCCTAACCCTAACACGAACCCTAATCCTAACCCGTACCCTAAAACGAGCCCTAACCCTAACACTAAACCTAACCCTAACCCTAACTCATACCCTACGCCGTACCCGAAGCCCTCCGCGAACACGTACCCTAAGCCGTACCCTAAGCCTAACCCTAAGCCTAACCCTATCCCTAGGCTACCCTTGACTGCTTCTGCCTCCAATAGATTTCCTAAGCACTAGTGTTTTAAGGAACAGCTTAAAAAGAGAATCCTAATGTGATTTCTTTATAATGGGTGTGTTCCTTATCTAATCCTAGTGTCTAAACTCTTCTCCATGGCTGGATCCCCAAATAATATTCCTTTATGTGCTAAGGGGTATCGAGAGAGTGGGATAGGTTTAATCACTACCCTAACCCTAACGCGTACCCTAACCCTAACCCCTACCCTAACCCTAACACGTACCCTAATCCTAACCCGTACCCTAAACCGAGCCCTAACCCTAACACTAACCCTAACCCTAACCCTAACCCATACCCTACGCCGTACCCGAAGCCCTCCCCGAACCCGTACCCTAAGCCGTACCCTAAGCCTAACCCTAAGCCTAACCCTAACCCTAGGCTACCCTTGACTGCTTCTGCCTCCAATAGATTTCCTAAGCACTAGTGTTTTAAGGAACAGCTTAAAAAGAGAATCCTAATGTGATTTCTTTATAATGTGTGTATTACTTATATTATCTTAGTGTCTAAACTCTTCTCCATGGCTGGACCCCCAAATAATGTTCCTTTACGTGCTAAGGGGTATCTACAGAGTGGGATAGGTTTAATAACTACCCTAACCCTAACGCGTACCCTAACCCTAACCCCTACCCTAACCCTAACACGTACCCTAATCCTAAACCGTACCCTAAACCGAGCCCTAACCCTAACACTAACCGTAACCCTAACCCTAACCCATACCCTACGCCGTACCCGAAGCCTTCCCCGAACCCGTACCCTAAGCCGTACCTTAAGCCTAACCCTAAGCCTAACCATAACCCTAGGCTACCCTTGACTGCTTCTGCCTCCAATAGATTTCCTAAGCACTAGTGTTTTAAGGAACAGCTTAAAAAGAGAATCCTAATGTCATTTCTTTATAATGGGTGTGTTCCTTATCTTATCCTAGTGTCTAAAGTCTTCTCCATGGCTGGACCCCCAAATAATATTCCTTTACGTACTAAGGGGTAACTAGAGAGTGGGATAGGTTTAATAACTACCCTATTCGTAACACGTACCCTAACCCTAACCCCTACCCTAACCCTAACACGAACCCTAATCCTAACCCGTACCCTAAAACGAGCCCTAACCCTAACACTAACCCTAACCCTAACCCAAACCCATACCCTACGCCGTGCCCGAAGCCCTCCCCGAACACGTACCCTAAGCCGTACCCTAAGCCTATCCGTAAGCCTAACCCTAACCCTAGGCTACCCTTGACTGCTTCTGCCTCCAATAGATTTCCTAAGCACTAGTGTTTTAAGGAACAGCTTAAAAAGAGAATCCTAATGTGATTTCTTTATAATGTGTGTGTTCCTTATATTATCTTAGTGTCTAAACTCTTCTCCATGGCTGGACACCCAAATAATGTTCCTTTACGTGCTAAGGGGTATCTAGAGAGTGGGATAGGTTTAATAACTACCCTAACCCTAACGCGTACCCTAACCCTAACCCCTACCCTAACCCTAACACGTACCCTAATCCTAACCCGTACCCTAAACCGAGCCCTAACCCTAACACTAACCGTAACCCTAACCCTAACCCATACCCTACGCCGTACCCGAAGCCCTCCCCGAACCCGTACCCTAAGCCGTACCCTAAGCCTAACCCTAAGCCTAACCCTAACCCTAGGCTACTCTTGACTGCTTCTGCCTCCAATAGATTTCCTAAGCACAAGTGTTTTAAGGAACAGCTTAAAAAGAGAATCCTAATGTGATTTCTTTATAATGGGTGTGTTCCTTATCTAATCCTAGTGTCTAAACTCTTCTCCATGGCTGGATCCCCAAATAATATTCCTTTATGTGCTAAGGGGTATCGAGAGAGTGGGATAGGTTTAATCACTACCCTAACCCTAACGCGTACCCTAACCCTAACCCCTACCCTAACCCTAACACGTACCCTAATCCTAACCCGTACCCTAAACCGAGCCCTAACCCTAACACTAACCCTAACCCTAACCCTAACCCATACCCTACGCCGTACCCGAAGCCCTCCCCGAACCCGTACCCTAAGCCGTACCCTAAGCCTAACCCTAAGCCTAACCCTAACCCTAGGCTACCCTTGACTGCTTCTGCCTCCAATAGATTTCCTAAGCACTAGTGTTTTAAGGAACAGCTTAAAAAGAGAATCCTAATGTGATTTCTTTATAATGTGTGTATTACTTATATTATCTTAGTGTCTAAACTCTTCTCCATGGCTGGACCCCCAAATAATGTTCCTTTACGTGCTAAGGGGTATCTACAGAGTGGGATAGGTTTAATAACTACCCTAACCCTAACGCGTACCCTAACCCTAACCCCTACCCTAACCCTAACACGTACCCTAATCCTAAACCGTACCCTAAACCGAGCCCTAACCCTAACACTAACCGTAACCCTAACCCTAACCCATACCCTACGCCGTACCCGAAGCCTTCCCCGAACCCGTACCCTAAGCCGTACCTTAAGCCTAACCCTAAGCCTAACCATAACCCTAGGCTACCCTTGACTGCTTCTGCCTCCAATAGATTTCCTAAGCACTAGTGTTTTAAGGAACAGCTTAAAAAGAGAATCCTAATGTCATTTCTTTATAATGGGTGTGTTCCTTATCTTATCCTAGTGTCTAAAGTCTTCTCCATGGCTGGACCCCCAAATAATATTCCTTTACGTACTAAGGGGTAACTAGAGAGTGGGATAGGTTTAATAACTACCCTATTCGTAACACGTACCCTAACCCTAACCCCTACCCTAACCCTAACACGAACCCTAATCCTAACCCGTACCCTAAAACGAGCCCTAACCCTAACACTAACCCTAACCCTAACCCAAACCCATACCCTACGCCGTGCCCGAAGCCCTCCCCGAACACGTACCCTAAGCCGTACCCTAAGCCTATCCGTAAGCCTAACCCTAACCCTAGGCTACCCTTGACTGCTTCTGCCTCCAATAGATTTCCTAAGCACTAGTGTTTTAAGGAACAGCTTAAAAAGAGAATCCTAATGTGATTTCTTTATAATGTGTGTGTTCCTTATATTATCTTAGTGGCTAAACTCTTCTCCATGGCTGGACACCCAAATAATGTTCCTTTACGTGCTAAGGGGTATCTAGAGAGTGGGATAGGTTTAATAACTACCCTAACCCTAACGCGTACCCTAACCCTAACCCCTACCCTAACCCTAACACGTACCCTAATCCTAACCCGTACCCTAAACCGAGCCCTAACCCTAACACTAACCGTAACCCTAACCCTAACCCATACCCTACGCCGTACCCGAAGCCCTCCCCGAACCCGTACCCTAAGCCGTACCCTAAGCCTAACCCTAAGCCTAACCCTAACCCTAGGCTACTCTTGACTGCTTCTGCCTCCAATAGATTTCCTAAGCACAAGTGTTTTAAGGAACAGCTTAAAAAGAGAATCCTAATGTGATTTCTTTATAATGGGTGTGTTCCTTATCTAATCCTAGTGTCTAAACTCTTCTCCATGGCTGGATCCCCAAATAATATTCCTTTATGTGCTAAGGGGTATCGAGAGAGTGGGATAGGTTTAATCACTACCCTAACCCTAACGCGTACCCTAACCCTAACCCCTACCCTAACCCTAACACGTACCCTAATCCTAACCCGTACCCTAAACCGAGCCCTAACCCTAACACTAACCCTAACCCTAACCCTAACCCATACCCTACGCCGTACCCGAAGCCCTCCCCGAACCCGTACCCTAAGCCGTACCCTAAGCCTAACCCTAAGCCTAACCCTAACCCTAGGCTACCCTTGACTGCTTCTGCCTCCAATAGATTTCCTAAGCACTAGTGTTTTAAGGAACAGCTTAAAAAGAGAATCCTAATGTGATTTCTTTATAATGTGTGTATTACTTATATTATCTTAGTGTCTAAACTCTTCTCCATGGCTGGACCCCCAAATAATGTTCCTTTACGTGCTAAGGGGTATCTAGAGAGTGGGATAGGTTTAATAACTACCCTAACCCTAACGCGTACCCTAACCCTAACCCCTACCCTAACCCTAACACGTACCCTAATCCTAAACCGTACCCTAAACCGAGCCCTAACCCTAACACTAACCGTAACCCTAACCCTAACCCATACCCTACGCCGTACCCGAAGCCTTCCCCGAACCCGTACCCTAAGCCGTACCTTAAGCCTAACCCTAAGCCTAACCATAACCCTAGGCTACTCTTGACTGCTTCTGCCTCCAATAGATTTCCTAAGCACTAGTGTTTTAAGGAACAGCTTAAAAAGAGAATCCTAATGTGATTTCTTTATAATGGGTGTGTTCCTTATCTTATCCTAGTGTCTAAAGTCTTCTCCATGGCTGGACCCCCAAATAATATTCCTTTACGTACTAAGGGGTAACTAGAGAGTGGGATAGGTTTAATAACTACCCTATTCGTAACACGTACCCTAACCCTAACCCCTACCCTAACCCTAACACGAACCCTAATCCTAACCCGTACCCTAAAACGAGCCCTAACCCTAACACTAACCCTAACCCTAACCCTAACCCATACCCTACGCCGTGCCCGAAGCCCTCCCCGAACACGTACCCTAAGCCGTACCCTAAGCCTAACCGTAAGCCTAACCCTAACCCTAGGCTACCCTTGACTGCTTCTGCCTCCAATAGATTTCCTAAGCACTAGTGTTTTAAGGAACAGCTTAAAAAGAGAATCCTAATGTGATTTTTTTATAATGTGTGTGTTCCTTATATTATCTTAGTGTCTAAACTCTTCTCCATGGCTGGACCCCCTAATAATATTCCTTTACGTGCTAAGGGGTATCTAGAGAGTGGGATAGGTTTAATAACTACCCTAACCCTAACGCGTACCCTAACCCTAACCCCTATCCTAACCCTAACACGTACCCTAATCCTAACCCGTACCCTAAACCGAGCCCTAACCCTAACACTAACCCTAACCCTAACCCTAACCCATACCCTACGCCGAACCCGAAGCCCTCCCCGAACCCGTACCCTAAGCCGTACCCTAAGCCTAACCCTAAGCCTAACCCTAACCCTATGCTACCCTTGACTGCTTCTGCCTACAATAGATTTCCTAAGCACTAGTGTTTTAAGGAACAGCTTAAAAAGAGAATCCTAATGTGATTTATTTATAATGTGTGTGTTCCTTATATTATCTTAGTGTCTAAACTCTTCTCCATGGCTGGACCCCCTAATAATATTCCTTTACGTGCTAAGGGGTATCTAGAGAGTGGGATAGGTTTAATCACTACCCTAACCCTAACGCGTACCCTAACCCTAACCCCTACCCTAACCCTAACACGTACCCTAATCCTAACCCGTACCCTAAACCGAGCCCTAACCCTAACACTAACCGTAACCCTAACCCTAACCCATACCCTACGCCGTACCCGAAGCCCTCCCCGACCCCGTACCCTAAGCCGTACCCTAAGCCTAACCGTAAGCCTAACCCTAACCCTAGGCTACCCTTGACTGCTTCTGCCTCCAATACATTTCCTAAGCACTAGTGTTTTAAGGAACAGCTTAAAAAGAGAATCCTAATGTGATTTCTTTATAATGGGTGTGTTCCTTATCTTATCCTAGTGTCTAAAGTCTTCTCCATGGCTGGACCCCCAAATAATATTCCTTTACGTACTAAGGGGTAACTAGAGAGTGGGATAGGTTTAATAACTACCCTATCCGTAACACGTACCCTAACCCTAACCCCTACCCTAACCCTAACACGAACCCTAATCCTAACCCGTACCCTAAAACGAGCCCTAACCCTAACACTAAACCTAACCCTAACCCTAACTCATTCCCTACGCCGTACCCGAAGCCCTCCCCGAACACGTACCCTAAGCCGTACCCTAAGCCTAACCCTAAGCCTAACCCTATCCCTAGGCTACCCTTGACTGCTTCTGCCTCCAATAGATTTCCTAAGCACTAGTGTTTTAAGGAACAGCTTAAAAAGAGAATCCTAATGTGATTTCTTTATAATGGGTGTGTTCCTTATCTAATCCTAGTGTCTAAACTCTTCTCCATGGCTGGATCCCCAAATAATATTCCTTTATGTGCTAAGGGGTATCGAGAGAGTGGGATAGGTTTAATCACTACCCTAACCCTAACGCGTACCCTAACCCTAACCCCTACCCTAACCCTAACACGTACCCTAATCCTAACCCGTACCCTAAACCGAGCCCTAACCCTAACACTAACCCTAACCCTAACCCTAACCCATACCCTACGCCGTACCCGAAGCCCTCCCCGAACCCGTACCCTAAGCCGTACCCTAAGCCTAACCCTAAGCCTAACCCTAACCCTAGGCTACCCTTGACTGCTTCTGCCTCCAATAGATTTCCTAAGCACTAGTGTTTTAAGGAACAGCTTAAAAAGAGAATCCTAATGTGATTTCTTTATAATGTGTGTATTACTTATATTATCTTAGTGTCTAAACTCTTCTCCATGGCTGGACCCCCAAATAATGTTCCTTTACGTGCTAAGGGGTATCTACAGAGTGGGATAGGTTTAATAACTACCCTAACCCTAACGCGTACCCTAACCCTAACCCCTACCCTAACCCTAACACGTACCCTAATCCTAAACCGTACCCTAAACCGAGCCCTAACCCTAACACTAACCGTAACCCTAACCCTAACCCATACCCTACGCCGTACCCGAAGCCTTCCCCGAACCCGTACCCTAAGCCGTACCTTAAGCCTAACCCTAAGCCTAACCATAACCCTAGGCTACCCTTGACTGCTTCTGCCTCCAATAGATTTCCTAAGCACTAGTGTTTTAAGGAACAGCTTAAAAAGAGAATCCTAATGTGATTTCTTTATAATGGGTGTGTTCCTTATCTTATCCTAGTGTCTAAATTCTTCTCCATGGCTGGACCCCCAAATAATATTCCTTTACGTACTAAGGGGTAACTAGAGAGTGGGATAGGTTTAATAACTACCCTATTCGTAACACGTACCCTAACCCTAACCCCTACCCTAACCCTAACACGAACCCTAATCCTAACCCGTACCCTAAAACGAGCCCTAACCCTAACACTAACCCTAACCCTAACCCTAACCCATACCCTACGCCGTGCCCGAAGCCCTCCCCGAACACGTACCCTAAGCCGTACCCTAAGCCTATCCGTAAGCCTAACCCTAACCCTAGGCTACCCTTGACTGCTTCTGCCTCCAATAGATTTCCTAAGCACTAGTGTTTTAAGGAACAGCTTAAAAAGAGAATCCTAATGTGATTTCTTTATAATGTGTGTGTTCCTTATATTATCTTAGTGTCTAAACTCTTCTCCATGGCTGGACACCCAAATAATGTTCCTTTACGTGCTAAGGGGTATCTAGAGAGTGGGATAGGTTTAATAACTACCCTAACCCTAACGCGTACCCTAACCCTAACCCCTACCCTAACCCTAACACGTACCCTAATCCTAACCCGTACCCTAAACCGAGCCCTAACCCTAACACTAACAGTAACCCTAACCCTAACCCATACCCTACGCCGTACCCGAAGCCCTCCCCGAACCCGTACCCTAAGCCGTACCCTAAGCCTAACCCTAAGCCTAACCCTAACCCTAGGCTACCCTTGACTGCTTCTGCCTCCAATAGATTTCCTAAGCACAAGTGTTTTAAGGAACAGCTTAAAAAGAGAATCCTAATGTGATTTCTTTATAATGGGTGTGTTCCTTATCTAATCCTAGTGTCTAAACTCTTCTCCATGGCTGGATCCCCAAATAATATTCCTTTATGTGCTAAGGGGTATCGAGAGAGTGGGATAGGTTTAATCACTACCCTAACCCTAACGCGTACCCTAACCCTAACCCCTACCCTAACCCTAACACGTACCCTAATCCTAACCCGTACCCTAAACCGAGCCCTAACCCTAACACTAACCCTAACCCTAACCCTAACCCATACCCTACGCCGTACCCGAAGCCCTCCCCGAACCCGTACCCTAAGCCGTACCCTAAGCCTAACCCTAAGCGTAACCCTAACCCTAGGCTACCCTTGACTGCTTCTGCCTCCAATAGATTTCCTAAGCACTAGTGTTTTAAGGAACAGCTTAAAAAGAGAATCCTAATGTGATTTCTTTATAATGTGTGTATTACTTATATTATCTTAGTGTCTAAACTCTTCTCCATGGCTGGACCCCCAAATAATGTTCCTTTACGTGCTAAGGGGTATCTAGAGAGTGGGATAGGTTTAATAACTACCCTAACCCTAACGCGTACCCTAACCCTAACCCCTACCCTAACCCTAACACGTACCCTAATCCTAAACCGTACCCTAAACCGAGCCCTAACCCTAACACTAACCGTAACCCTAACCCTAACCCATACCCTACGCCGTACCCGAAGCCTTCCCCGAACCCGTACCCTAAGCCGTACCTTAAGCCTAACCCTAAGCCTAACCATAACCCTAGGCTACTCTTGACTGCTTCTGCCTCCAATAGATTTCCTAAGCACTAGTGTTTTAAGGAACAGCTTAAAAAGAGAATCCTAATGTGATTTCTTTATAATGGGTGTGTTCCTTATCTTATCCTAGTGTCTAAAGTCTTCTCCATGGCTGGACCCCCAAATAATATTCCTTTACGTACTAAGGGGTAACTAGAGAGTGGGATAGGTTTAATAACTACCCTATTCGTAACACGTACTCTAACCCTAACCCCTACCCTAACCCTAACACGAACCCTAATCCTAACCCGTACCCTAAAACGAGCCCTAACCCTAACACTAACCCTAACCCTAACCCTAACCCATACCCTACGCCGTGCCCGAAGCCCTCCCCGAACACGTACCCTAAGCCGTACCCTAAGCCTAACCGTAAGCCTAACCCTAACCCTAGGCTACCCTTGACTGCTTCTGCCTCCAATAGATTTCCTAAGCACTAGTGTTTTAAGGAACAGCTTAAAAAGAGAATCCTAATGTGATTTTTTTATAATGTGTGTGTTCCTTGTATTATCTTAGTGTCTAAACTCTTCTCCATGGCTGGACCCCCTAATAATATTCCTTTACGTGCTAAGGGGTATCTAGAGAGTGGGATAGGTTTAATAACTACCCTAACCCTAACGCGTACCCTAACCCTAACCCCTATCCTAACCCTAACACGTACCCTAATCCTAACCCGTACCCTAAACCGAGCCCTAACCCTAACACTAACCCTAACCCTAACCCTAACCCATACCCTACGCCGAACCCGAAGCCCTCCCCGAACCCGTACCCTAAGCCGTACCCTAAGCCTAACCCTAAGCCTAACCCTAACCCTATGCTACCCTTGACTGCTTCTGCCTACAATAGATTTCCTAAGCACTAGTGTTTTAAGGAACAGCTTAAAAAGAGAATCCTAATGTGATTTATTTATAATGTGTGTGTTCCTTATATTATCTTAGTGTCTAAACTCTTCTCCATGGCTGGACCCCCTAATAATATTCCTTTACGTGCTAAGGGGTATCTAGAGAGTGGGATAGGTTTAATAACTACCCTAACCCTAACGCGTACCCTAACCCTAACCCCTACCCTAACCCTAACACGTACCCTAATCCTAACCCGTAACCTAAACCGAGCCCTAACCCTAACACTAACCGTAACCCTAACCCTAACCCATACCCTACGCCGTACCCGAAGCCCTCCCCGACCCCGTACCCTAAGCCGTACCCTAAGCCTAACCGTAAGCCTAACCCTAACCCTAGGCTACCCTTGACTGCTTCTGCCTCCAATACATTTCCTAAGCACTAGTGTTTTAAGGAACAGCTTAAAAAGAGAATCCTAATGTGATTTCTTTATAATGGGTGTGTTCCTTATCTTATCCTAGTGTCTAAAGTCTTCTCCATGGCTGGACCCCCAAATAATATTCCTTTACGTACTAAGGGGTAACTAGAGAGTGGGATAGGTTTAATAACTACCCTATCCGTAACACGTACCCTAACCCTAACCCCTACCCTAACCCTAACACGAACCCTAATCCTAACCCGTACCCTAAAACGAGCCCTAACCCTAACACTAAACCTAACCCTAACCCTAACTCATACCCTACGCCGTACCCGAAGCCCTCCCCGAACACGTACCCTAAGCCGTACCCTAAGCCTAACCCTAAGCCTAACCCTATCCCTAGGCTACCCTTGACTGCTTCTGCCTCCAATAGATTTCCTAAGCACTAGTGTTTTAAGGAACAGCTTAAAAAGAGAATCCTAATGTGATTTCTTTATAATGGGTGTGTTCCTTATCTAATCCTAGTGTCTAAACTCTTCTCCATGGCTGGATCCCCAAATAATATTCCTTTATGTGCTAAGGGGTATCGAGAGAGTGGGATAGGTTTAATCACTACCCTAACCCTAACGCGTACCCTAACCCTAACCCCTACCCTAACCCTAACACGTACCCTAATCCTAACCCGTACCCTAAACCGAGCCCTAACCCTAACACTAACCCTAACCCTAACCCTAACCCATACCCTACGCCGTACCCGAAGCCCTCCCCGAACCCGTACCCTAAGCCGTACCCTAAGCCTAACCCTAAGCCTAACCCTAACCCTAGGCTACCCTTGACTGCTTCTGCCTCCAATAGATTTCCTAAGCACTAGTGTTTTAAGGAACAGCTTAAAAAGAGAATCCTAATGTGATTTCTTTATAATGTGTGTATTACTTATATTATCTTAGTGTCTAAACTCTTCTCCATGGCTGGACCCCCAAATAATGTTCCTTTACGTGCTAAGGGGTATCTAGAGAGTGGGATAGGTTTAATAACTACCCTATTCGTAACACGTACCCTAACCCAAACCCCTACCCTAACCCTAACTCGAACTCTAATCCTAACCCGTACCCTAAAACGAGCCCTAACCCTAACACTAACCCTAACCCTAACCCTAACCCATACCCTACGCCGTGCCCGAAGCCCTCCCCGAACACGTACCCTAAGCCGTACCCTAAGCCTAACCGTAAGCGTAACCCTAACCCTAGGCTACCCTTGACTGCTTCTGCCTCCAATAGATTTCCTAAGCACTAGTGTTTTAAGGAACAGCTTAAAAAGAGAATCCTAATGTGATTTCTTTATAATGTGTGTGTTCCTTATATTATCTTAGTGTCTAAACTCTTCTCCATGGCTGGACACCCAAGTAATGTTCCTTTACGTGCTAAGGGGTATCTAGAGAGTGGGATAGGTTTAATAACTACCCTAACCCTAACGCGTACCCTAACCCTAACCCCTACCCTAACACTAACACGTACCCTAATCCTAACCCGTACCCTAAACCGAGCCCTAACCCTAACACTAACCGTAACCCTAACCCTAACCCATACCCTACGCCGTACCCGAAGCCCTCCCCGAACCCGTACCCTAAGCCGTACCCTAAGCCTAACCGTAAGCCTAACCCTAACCCTAGGCTACCCTTGACTGCTTCTGCCTCCAATACATTTCCTAAGCACTAGTGTTTTAAGGAACAGCTTAAAAAGAGAATCCTAATGTGATTTCTTTATAATGGGTGTGTTCCTTATCTTATCCTAGTGTCTAAAGTCTTCTCCATGGCTGGACCCCCAAATAATATTCCTTTACGTACTAAGGGGTAACTAGAGAGTGGGATAGGTTTAATAACTACCCTATTCGTAACACGTACCCTAACCCTAACCCCTACCCTAACCCTAACACGAACCCTAATCCTAAGCCATACCCTAAAACGAGCCCTAACCCTAACACTAACCCTAACCCTAACCCTAACCCATACCCTACGCCGTACCCGAAGCCCTCCCCGAACACGTACCCTAAGCTGTACCCTAAGCCTAACCCTAAGCCTAACCCTATCCCTAGGCTACCCTTGACTGCTTCTGCCTCCAATAGATTTCCTAAGCACTAGTGTTTTAAGGAACAGCTTAAAAAGAGAATCCTAATGTGATTTCTTTATAATGGGTGTGTTCCTTATCTAATCCTAGTGTCTAAAGTCTTCTCCATGGCTGGACCCCCAAATAATATTCCTTTATGTGCTAAGGGGTATCTAGAGAGTGGGATAGGTTTAATCACTACCCTAACCCTAACGCGTACCCTAACCCTAACCCCTACCCTAACCCTAACACGTACCCTAATCCTAACCCGTACCCTAAACCGAGCCCTAACCCTAACCTTAACCCTAACCCATACCCTACGCCGTACCCGAAGCCCTCCCCGAACCCGTACCCTAAGCCGTACCCTAAGCCTAACCCTAAGCCTAACCCTAACCCTAGGCTACCCTTGACTGCTTCTGCCTCCAATAGATTTCCTAAGCACTAGTGTTTTAAGGAACAGCTTAAAAAGAGAATCCTAATGTTATTTCTTTATAATGTGTGTGTTCCTTATATTATCTTAGTGTCTAAACTCTTCTCCATGGCTGGACCCCCAAATAATATTCCTTTACGTGCTAAGGGGTATCTAGAGAGTGGGATAGGTTTAATAACTACCCTAACCGTAAAGCGTACCCTAACCCTAACCCCTACCCTAACCCTAACATGTACCCTAATCCTAACCCGTACCCTAAACCGAGCCCTAACCCTAACACTAAACCTAACCCTAACCCTAACTCATACCCTACGCCGTACCCGAAGCCCTCCCCGAACACGTACCCTAAGCCGTACCCTAAGCCTAACCCTAAGCCTAACCCTAACCCTAGGCTACCCTTGACTGCTTCTGCCTCCAATAGATTTCCTAAGCACTAGTGTTTTAAGGAACAGCTTAAAAAGAGAATCCTAATGTGATTTCTTTATAATGGGTGTGTTCCTTATCTAATCCTAGTGTCTAAACTCTTCTCCACGGCTGGATCCCCAAATAATATTCTTTTATGTGCTAAGGGGTATCGAGAGAGTGGGATAGGTTTAATCACTACCCTAACCCTAACGCGTACCCTAACCCTAACCCCTACCCTAACCCTAACACGTACCCTAATCCTAACCCGTACCCTAAACCGAGCCCTAACCCTAACACTAACCCTAACCCTAACCCTAACCCATACCCTACGCCATACCCGAAGCCCTCCCCGAACCCGTACCCTAAGCCGTACCCTAAGCCTAACCCTAAGCCTAACCCTAACCCTAGGCTACCCTTGACTGCTTCTGCCTCCAATAGATTTCCTAAGCACTAGTGTTTTAAGGAACAGCTTAAAAAGAGAATCCTAATGTGATTTCTTTATAATGTGTGTATTACTTATATTATCTTAGTGTCTAAACTCTTCTCCATGGCTGGACCCCCAAATAATGTTCCTTTACGTGCTAAGGGGTATCTAGAGAGTGGGATAGGTTTAATAACTACCCTAACCCTAACGCGTACCCTAACCCTAACCCCTACCCTAACCCTAACACGTACCCTAATCCTAAACCGTACCCTAAACCGAGCCCTAACCCTAACACTAACCGTAACCCTAACCCTAACCCATACCCTACGCCGTACCCGAAGCCTTCCCCGAACCCGTACCCTAAGCCGTACCCTAAGCCTAACCCTAAGCCTAACCCTAACCCTAGGCTACCCTTGACTGCTTCTGCCTCCAATAGATTTCCTAAGCACTAGTGTTTTAAGGAACAGCTTAAAAAGAGAATCCTAATGTGATTTCTTTATAATGGGTGTGTTCCTTATCTAATCCTAGTGTCTAAACTCTTCTCCATGGCTGGATCCCCAAATAATATTCCTTTATGTGCTAAGGGGTATCGAGAGAGTGGGATAGGTTTAATCACTACCCTAACCCTAACGCGTACCCTAACCCTAACCCCTACCCTAACCCTAACACGTACCCTAATCCTAACCCGTACCCTAAACCGAGCCCTAACCCTAACACTAACCCTAACCCTAACCCTAACCCATACCCTACGCCGTACCCGAAGCCCTCCCCGAACCCGTACCCTAAGCCGTACCCTAAGCCTAACCCTAAGCCTAACCCTAACCCTAGGCTACCCTTGACTGCTTCTGCCTCCAATAGATTTCCTAAGCACTAGTGTTTTAAGGAACAGCTTAAAAAGAGAATCCTAATGTGATTTCTTTATAATGTGTGTATTACTTATATTATCTTAGTGTCTAAACTCTTCTCCATGGCTGGACCCCCAAATAATGTTCCTTTACGTGCTAAGGGGTATCTACAGAGTGGGATAGGTTTAATAACTACCCTAACCCTAACGCGTACCCTAACCCTAACCCCTACCCTAACCCTAACACGTACCCTAATCCTAAACCGTACCCTAAACCGAGCCCTAACCCTAACACTAACCGTAACCCTAACCCTAACCCATACCCTACGCCGTACCCGAAGCCTTCCCCGAACCCGTACCCTAAGCCGTACCTTAAGCCTAACCCTAAGCCTAACCATAACCCTAGGCTACCCTTGACTGCTTCTGCCTCCAATAGATTTCCTAAGCACTAGTGTTTTAAGGAACAGCTTAAAAAGAGAATCCTAATGTCATTTCTTTATAATGGGTGTGTTCCTTATCTTATCCTAGTGTCTAAAGTCTTCTCCATGGCTGGACCCCCAAATAATATTCCTTTACGTACTAAGGGGTAACTAGAGAGTGGGATAGGTTTAATAACTACCCTATTCGTAACACGTACCCTAACCCTAACCCCTACCCTAACCCTAACACGAACCCTAATCCTAACCCGTACCCTAAAACGAGCCCTAACCCTAACACTAACCCTAACCCTAACCCAAACCCATACCCTACGCCGTGCCCGAAGCCCTCCCCGAACACGTACCCTAAGCCGTACCCTAAGCCTATCCGTAAGCCTAACCCTAACCCTAGGCTACCCTTGACTGCTTCTGCCTCCAATAGATTTCCTAAGCACTAGTGTTTTAAGGAACAGCTTAAAAAGAGAATCCTAATGTGATTTCTTTATAATGTGTGTGTTCCTTATATTATCTTAGTGTCTAAACTCTTCTCCATGGCTGGACACCCAAATAATGTTCCTTTACGTGCTAAGGGGTATCTAGAGAGTGGGATAGGTTTAATAACTACCCTAACCCTAACGCGTACCCTAACCCTAACCCCTACCCTAACCCTAACACGTACCCTAATCCTAACCCGTACCCTAAACCGAGCCCTAACCCTAACACTAACCGTAACCCTAACCCTAACCCATACCCTACGCCGTACCCGAAGCCCTCCCCGAACCCGTACCCTAAGCCGTACCCTAAGCCTAACCCTAAGCCTAACCCTAACCCTAGGCTACTCTTGACTGCTTCTGCCTCCAATAGATTTCCTAAGCACAAGTGTTTTAAGGAACACCTTAAAAAGAGAATCCTAATGTGATTTCTTTATAATGGGTGTGTTCCTTATCTAATCCTAGTGTCTAAACTCTTCTCCATGGCTGGATCCCCAAATAATATTCCTTTATGTGCTAAGGGGTATCGAGAGAGTGGGATAGGTTTAATCACTACCCTAACCCTAACGCGTACCCTAACCCTAACCCCTACCCTAACCCTAACACGTACCCTAATCCTAACCCGTACCCTAAACCGAGCCCTAACCCTAACACTAACCCTAACCCTAACCCTAACCCATACCCTACGCCGTACCCGAAGCCCTCCCCGAACCCGTACCCTAAGCCGTACCCTAAGCCTAACCCTAAGCCTAACCCTAACCCTAGGCTACCCTTGACTGCTTCTGCCTCCAATAGATTTCCTAAGCACTAGTGTTTTAAGGAACAGCTTAAAAAGAGAATCCTAATGTGATTTCTTTATAATGTGTGTATTACTTATATTATCTTAGTGTCTAAACTCTTCTCCATGGCTGGACCCCCAAATAATGTTCCTTTACGTGCTAAGGGGTATCTAGAGAGTGGGATAGGTTTAATAACTACCCTAACCCTAACGCGTACCCTAACCCTAACCCCTACCCTAACCCTAACACGTACCCTAATCCTAAACCGTACCCTAAACCGAGCCCTAACCCTAACACTAACCGTAACCCTAACCCTAACCCATACCCTACGCCGTACCCGAAGCCTTCCCCGAACCCGTACCCTAAGCCGTACCTTAAGCCTAACCCTAAGCCTAACCATAACCCTAGGCTACTCTTGACTGCTTCTGCCTCCAATAGATTTCCTAAGCACTAGTGTTTTAAGGAACAGCTTAAAAAGAGAATCCTAATGTGATTTCTTTATAATGGGTGTGTTCCTTATCTTATCCTAGTGTCTAAAGTCTTCTCCATGGCTGGACCCCCAAATAATATTCCTTTACGTACTAAGGGGTAACTAGAGAGTGGGATAGGTTTAATAACTACCCTATTCGTAACACGTACCCTAACCCTAACCCCTACCCTAACCCTAACACGAACCCTAATCCTAACCCGTACCCTAAAACGAGCCCTAACCCTAACACTAACCCTAACCCTAACCCTAACCCATACCCTACGCCGTGCCCGAAGCCCTCCCCGAACACGTACCCTAAGCCGTACCCTAAGCCTAACCGTAAGCCTAACCCTAACCCTAGGCTACCCTTGACTGCTTCTGCCTCCAATAGATTTCCTAAGCACTAGTGTTTTAAGGAACAGCTTAAAAAGAGAATCCTAATGTGATTTTTTTATAATGTGTGTGTTCCTTATATTATCTTAGTGTCTAAACTCTTCTCCATGGCTGGACCCCCTAATAATATTCCTTTACGTGCTAAGGGGTATCTAGAGAGTGGGATAGGTTTAATAACTACCCTAACCCTAACGCGTACCCTAACCCTAACCCCTATCCTAACCCTAACACGTACCCTAATCCTAACCCGTACCCTAAACCGAGCCCTAACCCTAACACTAACCCTAACCCTAACCCTAACCCATACCCTACGCCGAACCCGAAGCCCTCCCCGAACCCGTACCCTAAGCCGTACCCTAAGCCTAACCCTAAGCCTAACCCTAACCCTATGCTACCCTTGACTGCTTCTGCCTACAATAGATTTCCTAAGCACTAGTGTTTTAAGGAACAGCTTAAAAAGAGAATCCTAATGTGATTTATTTATAATGTGTGTGTTCCTTATATTATCTTAGTGTCTAAACTCTTCTCCATGGCTGGACCCCCTAATAATATTCCTTTACGTGCTAAGGGGTATCTAGAGAGTGGGATAGGTTTAATAACTACCCTAACCCTAACGCGTACCCTAACCCTAACCCCTACCCTAACCCTAACACGTACCCTAATCCTAACCCGTACCCTAAACCGAGCCCTAACCCTAACACTAACCGTAACCCTAACCCTAACCCATACCCTACGCCGTACCCGAAGCCCTCCCCGACCCCGTACCCTAAGCCGTACCCTAAGCCTAACCGTAAGCCTAACCCTAACCCTAGGCTACCCTTGACTGCTTCTGCCTCCAATACATTTCCTAAGCACTAGTGTTTTAAGGAACAGCTTAAAAAGAGAATCCTAATGTGATTTCTTTATAATGGGTGTGTTCCTTATCTTATCCTAGTGTCTAAAGTCTTCTCCATGGCTGGACCCCCAAATAATATTCCTTTACGTACTAAGGGGTAACTAGAGAGTGGGATAGGTTTAATAACTACCCTATCCGTAACACGTACCCTAACCCTAACCCCTACCCTAACCCTAACACGAACCCTAATCCTAACCCGTACCCTAAAACGAGCCCTAACCCTAACACTAAACCTAACCCTAACCCTAACTCATTCCCTACGCCGTACCCGAAGCCCTCCCCGAACACGTACCCTAAGCCGTACCCTAAGCCTAACCCTAAGCCTAACCCTATCCCTAGGCTACCCTTGACTGCTTCTGCCTCCAATAGATTTCCTAAGCACTAGTGTTTTAAGGAACAGCTTAAAAAGAGAATCCTAATGTGATTTCTTTATAATGGGTGTGTTCCTTATCTAATCCTAGTGTCTAAACTCTTCTCCATGGCTGGATCCCCAAATAATATTCCTTTATGTGCTAAGGGGTATCGAGAGAGTGGGATAGGTTTAATCACTACCCTAACCCTAACGCGTACCCTAACCCTAACCCCTACCCTAACCCTAACACGTACCCTAATCCTAACCCGTACCCTAAACCGAGCCCTAACCCTAACACTAACCCTAACCCTAACCCTAACCCATACCCTACGCCGTACCCGAAGCCCTCCCCGAACCCGTACCCTAAGCCGTACCCTAAGCCTAACCCTAAGCCTAACCCTAACCCTAGGCTACCCTTGACTGCTTCTGCCTCCAATAGATTTCCTAAGCACTAGTGTTTTAAGGAACAGCTTAAAAAGAGAATCCTAATGTGATTTCTTTATAATGTGTGTATTACTTATATTATCTTAGTGTCTAAACTCTTCTCCATGGCTGGACCCCCAAATAATGTTCCTTTACGTGCTAAGGGGTATCTACAGAGTGGGATAGGTTTAATAACTACCCTAACCCTAACGCGTACCCTAACCCTAACCCCTACCCTAACCCTAACACGTACCCTAATCCTAAACCGTACCCTAAACCGAGCCCTAACCCTAACACTAACCGTAACCCTAACCCTAACCCATACCCTACGCCGTACCCGAAGCCTTCCCCGAACCCGTACCCTAAGCCGTACCTTAAGCCTAACCCTAAGCCTAACCATAACCCTAGGCTACCCTTGACTGCTTCTGCCTCCAATAGATTTCCTAAGCACTAGTGTTTTAAGGAACAGCTTAAAAAGAGAATCCTAATGTGATTTCTTTATAATGGGTGTGTTCCTTATCTTATCCTAGTGTCTAAATTCTTCTCCATGGCTGGACCCCCAAATAATATTCCTTTACGTACTAAGGGGTAACTAGAGAGTGGGATAGGTTTAATAACTACCCTATTCGTAACACGTACCCTAACCCTAACCCCTACCCTAACCCTAACACGAACCCTAATCCTAACCCGTACCCTAAAACGAGCCCTAACCCTAACACTAACCCTAACCCTAACCCTAACCCATACCCTACGCCGTGCCCGAAGCCCTCCCCGAACACGTACCCTAAGCCGTACCCTAAGCCTATCCGTAAGCCTAACCCTAACCCTAGGCTACCCTTGACTGCTTCTGCCTCCAATAGATTTCCTAAGCACTAGTGTTTTAAGGAACAGCTTAAAAAGAGAATCCTAATGTGATTTCTTTATAATGTGTGTGTTCCTTATATTATCTTAGTGTCTAAACTCTTCTCCATGGCTGGACACCCAAATAATGTTCCTTTACGTGCTAAGGGGTATCTAGAGAGTGGGATAGGTTTAATAACTACCCTAACCCTAACGCGTACCCTAACCCTAACCCCTACCCTAACCCTAACACGTACCCTAATCCTAACCCGTACCCTAAACCGAGCCCTAACCCTAACACTAACAGTAACCCTAACCCTAACCCATACCCTACGCCGTACCCGAAGCCCTCCCCGAACCCGTACCCTAAGCCGTACCCTAAGCCTAACCCTAAGCCTAACCCTAACCCTAGGCTACCCTTGACTGCTTCTGCCTCCAATAGATTTCCTAAGCACAAGTGTTTTAAGGAACAGCTTAAAAAGAGAATCCTAATGTGATTTCTTTATAATGGGTGTGTTCCTTATCTAATCCTAGTGTCTAAACTCTTCTCCATGGCTGGATCCCCAAATAATATTCCTTTATGTGCTAAGGGGTATCGAGAGAGTGGGATAGGTTTAATCACTACCCTAACCCTAACGCGTACCCTAACCCTAACCCCTACCCTAACCCTAACACGTACCCTAATCCTAACCCGTACCCTAAACCGAGCCCTAACCCTAACACTAACCCTAACCCTAACCCTAACCCATACCCTACGCCGTACCCGAAGCCCTCCCCGAACCCGTACCCTAAGCCGTACCCTAAGCCTAACCCTAAGCGTAACCCTAACCCTAGGCTACCCTTGACTGCTTCTGCCTCCAATAGATTTCCTAAGCACTAGTGTTTTAAGGAACAGCTTAAAAAGAGAATCCTAATGTGATTTCTTTATAATGTGTGTATTACTTATATTATCTTAGTGTCTAAACTCTTCTCCATGGCTGGACCCCCAAATAATGTTCCTTTACGTGCTAAGGGGTATCTAGAGAGTGGGATAGGTTTAATAACTACCCTAACCCTAACGCGTACCCTAACCCTAACCCCTACCCTAACCCTAACACGTACCCTAATCCTAAACCGTACCCTAAACCGAGCCCTAACCCTAACACTAACCGTAACCCTAACCCTAACCCATACCCTACGCCGTACCCGAAGCCTTCCCCGAACCCGTACCCTAAGCCGTACCTTAAGCCTAACCCTAAGCCTAACCATAACCCTAGGCTACTCTTGACTGCTTCTGCCTCCAATAGATTTCCTAAGCACTAGTGTTTTAAGGAACAGCTTAAAAAGAGAATCCTAATGTGATTTCTTTATAATGGGTGTGTTCCTTATCTTATCCTAGTGTCTAAAGTCTTCTCCATGGCTGGACCCCCAAATAATATTCCTTTACGTACTAAGGGGTAACTAGAGAGTGGGATAGGTTTAATAACTACCCTATTCGTAACACGTACCCTAACCCTAACCCCTACCCTAACCCTAACACGAACCCTAATCCTAACCCGTACCCTAAAACGAGCCCTAACCCTAACACTAACCCTAACCCTAACCCTAACCCATACCCTACGCCGTGCCCGAAGCCCTCCCCGAACACGTACCCTAAGCCGTACCCTAAGCCTAACCGTAAGCCTAACCCTAACCCTAGGCTACCCTTGACTGCTTCTGCCTCCAATAGATTTCCTAAGCACTAGTGTTTTAAGGAACAGCTTAAAAAGAGAATCCTAATGTGATTTTTTTATAATGTGTGTGTTCCTTGTATTATCTTAGTGTCTAAACTCTTCTCCATGGCTGGACCCCCTAATAATATTCCTTTACGTGCTAAGGGGTATCTAGAGAGTGGGATAGGTTTAATAACTACCCTAACCCTAACGCGTACCCTAACCCTAACCCCTATCCTAACCCTAACACGTACCCTAATCCTAACCCGTACCCTAAACCGAGCCCTAACCCTAACACTAACCCTAACCCTAACCCTAACCCATACCCTACGCCGAACCCGAAGCCCTCCCCGAACCCGTACCCTAAGCCGTACCCTAAGCCTAACCCTAAGCCTAACCCTAACCCTATGCTACCCTTGACTGCTTCTGCCTACAATAGATTTCCTAAGCACTAGTGTTTTAAGGAACAGCTTAAAAAGAGAATCCTAATGTGATTTATTTATAATGTGTGTGTTCCTTATATTATCTTAGTGTCTAAACTCTTCTCCATGGCTGGACCCCCTAATAATATTCCTTTACGTGCTAAGGGGTATCTAGAGAGTGGGATAGGTTTAATAACTACCCTAACCCTAACGCGTACCCTAACCCTAACCCCTACCCTAACCCTAACACGTACCCTAATCCTAACCCGTAACCTAAACCGAGCCCTAACCCTAACACTAACCGTAACCCTAACCCTAACCCATACCCTACGCCGTACCCGAAGCCCTCCCCGACCCCGTACCCTAAGCCGTACCCTAAGCCTAACCGTAAGCCTAACCCTAACCCTAGGCTACCCTTGACTGCTTCTGCCTCCAATACATTTCCTAAGCACTAGTGTTTTAAGGAACAGCTTAAAAAGAGAATCCTAATGTGATTTCTTTATAATGGGTGTGTTCCTTATCTTATCCTAGTGTCTAAAGTCTTCTCCATGGCTGGACCCCCAAATAATATTCCTTTACGTACTAAGGGGTAACTAGAGAGTGGGATAGGTTTAATAACTACCCTATCCGTAACACGTACCCTAACCCTAACCCCTACCCTAACCCTAACACGAACCCTAATCCTAACCCGTACCCTAAAACGAGCCCTAACCCTAACACTAAACCTAACCCTAACCCTAACTCATACCCTACGCCGTACCCGAAGCCCTCCCCGAACACGTACCCTAAGCCGTACCCTAAGCCTAACCCTAAGCCTAACCCTATCCCTAGGCTACCCTTGACTGCTTCTGCCTCCAATAGATTTCCTAAGCACTAGTGTTTTAAGGAACAGCTTAAAAAGAGAATCCTAATGTGATTTCTTTATAATGGGTGTGTTCCTTATCTAATCCTAGTGTCTAAACTCTTCTCCATGGCTGGATCCCCAAATAATATTCCTTTATGTGCTAAGGGGTATCGAGAGAGTGGGATAGGTTTAATCACTACCCTAACCCTAACGCGTACCCTAACCCTAACCCCTACCCTAACCCTAACACGTACCCTAATCCTAACCCGTACCCTAAACCGAGCCCTAACCCTAACACTAACCCTAACCCTAACCCTAACCCATACCCTACGCCGTACCCGAAGCCCTCCCCGAACCCGTACCCTAAGCCGTACCCTAAGCCTAACCCTAAGCCTAACCCTAACCCTAGGCTACCCTTGACTGCTTCTGCCTCCAATAGATTTCCTAAGCACTAGTGTTTTAAGGAACAGCTTAAAAAGAGAATCCTAATGTGATTTCTTTATAATGTGTGTATTACTTATATTATCTTAGTGTCTAAACTCTTCTCCATGGCTGGACCCCCAAATAATGTTCCTTTACGTGCTAAGGGGTATCTAGAGAGTGGGATAGGTTTAATAACTACCCTATTCGTAACACGTACCCTAACCCAAACCCCTACCCTAACCCTAACTCGAACTCTAATCCTAACCCGTACCCTAAAACGAGCCCTAACCCTAACACTAACCCTAACCCTAACCCTAACCCATACCCTACGCCGTGCCCGAAGCCCTCCCCGAACACGTACCCTAAGCCGTACCCTAAGCCTAACCGTAAGCGTAACCCTAACCCTAGGCTACCCTTGACTGCTTCTGCCTCCAATAGATTTCCTAAGCACTAGTGTTTTAAGGAACAGCTTAAAAAGAGAATCCTAATGTGATTTCTTTATAATGTGTGTGTTCCTTATATTATCTTAGTGTCTAAACTCTTCTCCATGGCTGGACACCCAAGTAATGTTCCTTTACGTGCTAAGGGGTATCTAGAGAGTGGGATAGGTTTAATAACTACCCTAACCCTAACGCGTACCCTAACCCTAACCCCTACCCTAACACTAACACGTACCCTAATCCTAACCCGTACCCTAAACCGAGCCCTAACCCTAACACTAACCGTAACCCTAACCCTAACCCATACCCTACGCCGTACCCGAAGCCCTCCCCGAACCCGTACCCTAAGCCGTACCCTAAGCCTAACCGTAAGCCTAACCCTAACCCTAGGCTACCCTTGACTGCTTCTGCCTCCAATACATTTCCTAAGCACTAGTGTTTTAAGGAACAGCTTAAAAAGAGAATCCTAATGTGATTTCTTTATAATGGGTGTGTTCCTTATCTTATCCTAGTGTCTAAAGTCTTCTCCATGGCTAGACCCCCAAATAATATTCCTTTACGTACTAAGGGGTAACTAGAGAGTGGGATAGGTTTAATAACTACCCTATTCGTAACACGTACCCTAACCCTAACCCCTACCCTAACCCTAACACGAACCCTAATCCTAAGCCATACCCTAAAACGAGCCCTAACCCTAACACTAACCCTAACCCTAACCCTAACCCATACCCTACGCCGTACCCGAAGCCCTCCCCGAACACGTACCCTAAGCTGTACCCTAAGCCTAACCCTAAGCCTAACCCTATCCCTAGGCTACCCTTGACTGCTTCTGCCTCCAATAGATTTCCTAAGCACTAGTGTTTTAAGGAACAGCTTAAAAAGAGAATCCTAATGTGATTTCTTTATAATGGGTGTGTTCCTTATCTAATCCTAGTGTCTAAAGTCTTCTCCATGGCTGGACCCCCAAATAATATTCCTTTATGTGCTAAGGGGTATCTAGAGAGTGGGATAGGTTTAATCACTACCCTAACCCTAACGCGTACCCTAACCCTAACCCCTACCCTAACCCTAACACGTACCCTAATCCTAACCCGTACCCTAAACCGAGCCCTAACCCTAACCTTAACCCTAACCCATACCCTACGCCGTACCCGAAGCCCTCCCCGAACCCGTACCCTAAGCCGTACCCTAAGCCTAACCCTAAGCCTAACCCTAACCCTAGGCTACCCTTGACTGCTTCTGCCTCCAATAGATTTCCTAAGCACTAGTGTTTTAAGGAACAGCTTAAAAAGAGAATCCTAATGTTATTTCTTTATAATGTGTGTGTTCCTTATATTATCTTAGTGTCTAAACTCTTCTCCATGGCTGGACCCCCAAATAATATTCCTTTACGTGCTAAGGGGTATCTAGAGAGTGGGATAGGTTTAATAACTACCCTAACCGTAAAGCGTACCCTAACCCTAACCCCTACCCTAACCCTAACATGTACCCTAATCCTAACCCGTACCCTAAACCGAGCCCTAACCCTAACACTAAACCTAACCCTAACCCTAACTCATACCCTACGCCGTACCCGAAGCCCTCCCCGAACACGTACCCTAAGCCGTACCCTAAGCCTAACCCTAAGCCTAACCCTAACCCTAGGCTACCCTTGACTGCTTCTGCCTCCAATAGATTTCCTAAGCACTAGTGTTTTAAGGAACAGCTTAAAAAGAGAATCCTAATGTGATTTCTTTATAATGGGTGTGTTCCTTATCTAATCCTAGTGTCTAAACTCTTCTCCACGGCTGGATCCCCAAATAATATTCTTTTATGTGCTAAGGGGTATCGAGAGAGTGGGATAGGTTTAATCACTACCCTAACCCTAACGCGTACCCTAACCCTAACCCCTACCCTAACCCTAACACGTACCCTAATCCTAACCCGTACCCTAAACCGAGCCCTAACCCTAACACTAACCCTAACCCTAACCCTAACCCATACCCTACGCCATACCCGAAGCCCTCCCCGAACCCGTACCCTAAGCCGTACCCTAAGCCTAACCCTAAGCCTAACCCTAACCCTAGGCTACCCTTGACTGCTTCTGCCTCCAATAGATTTCCTAAGCACTAGTGTTTTAAGGAACAGCTTAAAAAGAGAATCCTAATGTGATTTCTTTATAATGTGTGTATTACTTATATTATCTTAGTGTCTAAACTCTTCTCCATGGCTGGACCCCCAAATAATGTTCCTTTACGTGCTAAGGGGTATCTAGAGAGTGGGATAGGTTTAATAACTACCCTAACCCTAACGCGTACCCTAACCCTAACCCCTACCCTAACCCTAACACGTACCCTAATCCTAAACCGTACCCTAAACCGAGCCCTAACCCTAACACTAACCGTAACCCTAACCCTAACCCATACCCTACGCCGTACCCGAAGCCTTCCCCGAACCCGTACCCTAAGCCGTACCTTAAGCCTAACCCTAAGCCTAACCATAACCCTAGGCTACCCTTGACTGCTTCTGCCTCCAATAGATTTCCTAAGCACTAGTGTTTTAAGGAACAGCTTAAAAAGAGAATCCTAATGTGATTTCTTTATAATGGGTGTGTTCCTTATCTTATCCTAGTGTCTAAAGTCTTCTCCATGGCTGGACCCCCAAATAATATTCCTTTACGTACTAAGGGGTAACTAGAGAGTGGGATAGGTTTAATAACTACCCTATTCGTAACACGTACCCTAACCCTAACCCCTACCCTAACCCTAACACGAACCCTAATCCTAACCCGTACCCTAAAACGAGCCCTAACCCTAACACTAACCCTAACCCTAACCCTAACCCATACCCTACGCCGTACCCGAAGCCCTCCCCGAACCCGTACCCTAAGCCGTACCCTAAGCCGTACGCTAAGCCTAACCCTAACCCTATGCTACCCTTGACTGCTTCTGCCTACAATAGATTTCCTAAGCACTAGTGTTTTAAGGAACAGCTTAAAAAGAGAATCCTAATGTGATTTATTTATAATGTGTGTGTTCCTTATATTATCTTAGTGTCTAAACTCTTCTCCATGGCTGGACCCCCTAATAATATTCCTTTACGTGCTAAGGGGTATCTAGAGAGTGGGATAGGTTTAATAACTACCCTAACCCTAACGCGTACCCTAACCCTAACCCCTACCCTAACCCTAACACGTACCCTAATCCTAACCCGTACCCTAAACCGAGCCCTAACCCTAACACTAACCCTAACCCTAACCCTAACCCATACCCTACGCCGTACCCGAAGCCCTCCCCGAACCCGTACCCTAAGCCGTACCCTAAGCCTAACCGTAAGCCTAACCATAACCCTAGGCTACCCTTGACTGCTTCTGCCTCCAATAGATTTCCTAAGCACTAGTGTTTTAAGGAACAGCTTAAAAAGAGAATCCTAATGTGATTTCTTTATAATGGGTGTGTTCCTTATCTTATCCTAGTGTCTAAACTCTTCTCCATGGCTGGACCCCCAAATAATATTCCTTTACGTGCTAATGGGTAACTAGAGAGTGGGATAGGTTTAATAACTACCCTTTCCGTAACACGTACCCTAACCCTCACCCCTACCCTAACCCTAACACGAACCCTAATCCTAACCCGTACCCTAAAACGAGCCCTAACCCTAACACTAAACCTAACCCTCACCCTAACCCATACCCTACGCCGTACCCGAAGCCCTCCACGAACACGTACCCTAAGCCGTACCCTAAGCCTAACCCTAAGCCTAACCCTAACCCTAGGCTACCCTTGACTGCTTCTGCCTCCAATAGATTTCCTAAGCACTAGTGTTTTAAGGAACAGCTTAAAAAGAGAATCCTAATGTGATTTCTTTATAATGGGTGTGTTCCTTATCTAATCCTAGTGTCTAAACTCTTCTCCATGGCTGGACCCCCAAATAATATTCCTTTATGTGCTAAGGGGTATCGAGAGAGTGGGATAGGTTTAATCACTACCCTAACCCTAACGCGTACCCTAACCCTAACCCCTACCCAAACCCTAACACGTAACCTAATCCTAACCCGTAACCTAAATCGAGCCCTAACCCTAACACTAACCCTAACCCTAACCCTAACCCATACCCTACGCCGTACCCGAAGCCCTCCCCGAAACCGTACCCTAAGCCGTACCCTAAGCCTAACCCTAAGCCTAACCCTAACCCTAGGCTACCCTTGACTGCTTCTGCCTCCAATAGATTTCCTAAGCACTAGTGTTTTAAGGAACAGCTTAAAAAGAGAATCCTAATGTGATTTCTTTATAATGTGTGTGTTCCTTATATTATCTTAGTGTCTAAACTCTTCTCCATGGCTGGACACCCAAATAATGTTCCTTTACGTGCTAAGGGGTATCTAGAGAGTGGGATAGGTTTAATAACTACCCTAACCCTAACGCGTACCGTAACCCTAACCCCTACCCTAACCCTAACACGTACCCTAATCCTAACCCGTACCCTAAACCGAGCCCTAACCCTAACACTAACCGTAACCCTAACCCTAACCTATACCCTACGCTGTACCCGAAGCCCTCCCCGAACCCGTACCCTAAGCCGTACCCTAAGCCTAACCGTAAGCCTAACCCTAACCCTAGGCTACCCTTGACTGCTTCTGCCTCCAATACATTTCCTAAGCACTAGTGTTTTAAGGAACAGCTTAAAAAGAGAATCCTAATGTGATTTCTTTATAATGGGTGTGTTCCTTATCTTATCCTAGTGTCTAAAGTCTTCTCCATGGCTGGACCCCCAAATAATATTCCTTTACGTACTAAGGGGTAACTAGAGAGTGGGATAGGTTTAATAACTACCCTATTCGTAACACGTACCCTAACCCTAAACCCTACCCTAACCCTAACACGAACCCTAATCCTAACCCGTACCCTAAAACGAGCCCTAACCCTAACACTAACCCTAACCCTAACCCTAACCCATACCCTACGCCGTACCCGAAGCCCTCCCCGAACACGTACCCTAAGCCGTACCCTAAGCCTAACCGTAAGCCTAACCCTAACCCTAGGCTACCCTTGACTGCTTCTGCCTCCAATAGATTTCCTAAGCACTAGTGTTTTAAGGAACAGCTTAAAAAGAGAATCCTAATGTGATTTCTTTATAATGGGTGTGTTCCTTATCTAATCCTAGTGTCTAAACTCTTCTCCATGGCTGGACCCCCAAATAATATTCCTTTATGTGCTAAGGGGTATCTAGAGAGTGGGATAGGTTTAATCACTACCCTAACCCTAACGCGTACCCTAACCCTAACCCCTACCTTAACCCTAACACGTACCCTAATCCTAACCCGTACCCTAAACCGAGCCCTAACCCTAACCTTAACCCTAACCCATACCCTACGCCGTACCCGAAGCCCTCCCCGAACCCGTACCCTAAGCCGTACCCTAAGCCTAACCCTAAGCCTAACCCTAACCCTAGGCTACCCTTGACTGCTTCTGCCTCCAATAGATTTCCTAAGCACTAGTGTTTTAAGGAACAGCTTAAAAAGAGAATCCTAATGTGATTTCTTTATAATGTGTGTATTACTTATATTATCTTAGTGTCTAAACTCTTCTCCATGGCTGGACCCCCAAATAATGTTCCTTTACGTGCTAAGGGGTATCTAGAGAGTGGGATAGGTTTAATAACTACCCTAACCCTAACGCGTACCCTAACCCTAACCCCTACCCTAACCCTAACACGTACCCTAATCCTAAACCGTACCCTAAACCGAGCCCTAACCCTAACACTAACCGTAACCCTAACCCTAACCCATACCCTACGCCGTACCCGAAGCCTTCCCCGAACCCGTACCCTAAGCCGTACCTTAAGCCTAACCCTAAGCCTAACCATAACCCTAGGCTACCCTTGACTGCTTCTGCCTCCAATAGATTTCCTAAGCACTAGTGTTTTAAGGAACAGCTTAAAAAGAGAATCCTAATGTGATTTCTTTATAATGGGTGTGTTCCTTATCTTATCCTAGTGTCTAAAGTCTTCTCCATGGCTGGACCCCCAAATAATATTCCTTTACGTACTAAGGGGTAACTAGAGAGTGGGATAGGTTTAATAACTACCCTATTCGTAACACGTACCCTAACCCTAACCCCTACCCTAACCCTAACACGAACCCTAATCCTAACCCGTACCCTAAAACGAGCCCTAACCCTAACACTAACCCTAACCCTAACCCTAACCCATACCCTACGCCGTACCCGAAGCCCTCCCCGAACCCGTACCCTAAGCCGTACCCTAAGCCTAACCCTAAGCCTAACCCTAACCCTAGGCTACCCTTGACTGCTTCTGCCTCCAATAGATTTCCTAAGCACTAGTGTTTTAAGGAACAGCTTAAAAAGAGAATCCTAATGTTATTTCTTTATAATGTGTGTGTTCCTTATATTATCTTAGTGTCTAAACTCTTCTCCATGGCTGGACCCCCAAATAATATTCCTTTACGTGCTAAGGGTTATCTAGAGAGTGGGATAGGTTTAATAACTACCCTAACCGTAACGCGTACCCTAACCCTAACCCCTACCCTAACCCTAACATGTACCCTAATCCTAACCCGTACCCTAAACCGAGCCCTAACCCTAACACTAACCCTAACCCTAACCTTAACCCATACCCTACGCCGTACCCGAAGCCCTCCCCGAACCCGTACCCTAAGCCGTACCCTAAGACTAACCGTAAGCCTAACCCTAACCCTAGGCTACCCTTGACTGCTTCTGCCTCCAATAGATTTCCTAAGCACTTGTGTTTTAAGGAACAGCTTAAAAAGAGAATCCTAATGTGATTTCTTTATAATGGGTGTGTTCCTTATCTTATCCTAGTGTCTAAACTCTTCTCCATGGCTGGACCCCCAAATAATATTCCTTTACGTGCTAATGGGTAACTAGAGAGTGGGATAGGTTTAATAACTACCCTTTCCGTAACACGTACCCTAACCCTCACCCCTACCCTAACCCTAACACGAACCCTAATCCTAACCCGTACCCTAAAACGAGCCCTAACCCTAACACTAAACCTAACCCTCACCCTAACCCATACCCTACGCCGTACCCGAAGCCCTCCACGAACACGTACCCTAAGCCGTACCCTAAGCCTAACCCTAAGCCTAACCCTAACCCTAGGCTACCCTTGACTGCTTCTGCCTCCAATAGATTTCCTAAGCACTAGTGTTTTAAGGAACAGCTTAAAAAGAGAATCCTAATGTGATTTCTTTATAATGGGTGTGTTCCTTATCTAATCCTAGTGTCTAAACTCTTCTCCATGGCTGGACCCCCAAATAATATTCCTTTATGTGCTAAGGGGTATCGAGAGAGTGGGATAGGTTTAATAACTACCCTAACCCTAACGCGTACCCTAACCCTAACCCCTACCCTAACCCTAACACGTACCCTAATCCTAACCCGTACCCTAAACCGAGCCCTAACCCTAACACTAACCGTAACCCTAACCCTAACCCATACCCTACGCCGTACCCGAAGCCCTCCCCGAACCCGTACCCTAAGCCGTACCCTAAGCCTAACCGTAAGCCTAACCCTAACCCTAGGCTACCCTTGACTGCTTCTGCCTCCAATACATTTCCTAAGCACTAGTGTTTTAAGGAACAGCTTAAAAAGAGAATCCTAATGTGATTTCTTTATAATGGGTGTGTTCCTTATCTTATCCTAGTGTCTAAAGTCTTCTCCATGGCTGGACCCCCAAATAATATTCCTTTACGTACTAAGGGGTAACTAGAGAGTGGGATAGGTTTAATAACTACCCTATTCGTAACACGTACCCTAACCCTAACCCCTACCCTAACCCTAACACGAACCCTAATCCTAACCCGTACCCTAAAACGAGCCCTAACCCTAACACTAACCCTAACCCTAACCCTAACCCATACCCTACGCCGTACCCGAAGCCCTCCCCGAACACGTACCCTAAGCCGTACCCTAAGCCTAACCCTAAGCCTAACCCTAACCCTAGGCTACCCTTGACTGCTTCTGCCTCCAATAGATTTCCTAAGCACTAGTGTTTTAAGGAACAGCTTAAAAAGAGAATCCTAATGTGATTTCTTTATAATGTGTGTATTACTTATATTATCTTAGTGTCTAAACTCTTCTGCATGGCTGGACCCCCAAATAATATTCCTTTATGTGCTAAGGGGTATCGAGAGAGTGGGATAGGTTTAATAACTACCCTAACCCTAACGCGTACTCTAACCCTAACCCCTACCCTAACCCTAACACGTACCCTAATCCTAAACCGTACCCTAAACCGAGCCCTAACCCTAACACTAACCGTAACCCTAACCCTAACCCATACCCTACGCCGTACCCGAAGCCTTCCCCGAACCCGTACCCTAAGCCGTACCTTAAGCCTAACCCTAACCCTAGGCTACCCTTGACTGCTTCTGCCTCCAATAGATTTCCTAAGCACTAGTGTTTTAAGGAACAGCTTAAAAAGAGAATCCTAATGTGATTTCTTTATAATGGGTGTGTTCCTTATCTAATCCTAGTGTCTAAACTCTTCTCCATGGCTGGACCCCCAAATAATATTCCTTTAGGTGCTAAGGGGTATCGAGAGAGTGGGATAGGTTTAATCACTACCCTAACCCTAACGCGTACCCTAACCCTAACCCCTACCCTAAGCCTAACACGTAACCTAATCCTAACCCGTACCCTAAACCGAGCCCTAACCCTAACACTAACCCTAACCCTAACCCTAACCCATACCCTACGCCGTACCCGAAGCCCTCCCCGAACCCGTACCCTAAGCCGTACCCTAAGCCTAACCCTAAGCCTAACCCTAACCCTAGGCTACCCTTGACTGCTTCTGCCTCCAATAGATTTCCTAAGCACTAGTGTTTTAAGGAACAGCTTAAAAAGAGAATCCTAATGTGATTTCTTTATAATGTGTGTGTTCCTTATATTATCTTAGTGTCTAAACTCTTCTCCATGGCTGGACACCCAAATAATGTTCCTTTACGTGCTAAGGGGTATCTAGAGAGTGGGATAGGTTTAATAACTACCCTAACCCTAACGCGTACCCTAACCCTAACCCCTACCCTAACCCTAACACGTACCCTAATCCTAACCCGTACCCTAAACCGAGCCCTAACCCTAACACTAACCGTAACCCTAACCCTAACCCATACCCTACGCCGTACCCGAAGCCCTCCCCGAACCCGTACCCTAAGCCGTACCCTAAGCCTAACCCTAAGCCTAACCCTAACCCTAGGCTACCCTTGACTGCTTCTGCCTCCAATACATTTCCTAAGCACTAGTGTTTTAAGGAACAGCTTAGAAAGAGAATCCTAATGTGATTTCCTTATAATGGGTGTGTTCCTTATCTTATCCTAGTGTCTAAAGTCTTCTCCATGGCTGGACCCCGAAATAATATTCCTTTACGTACTAAGGGGTAACTAGAGAGTGGGATAGGTTTAATAACTACCCTATTCGTAACACGTACCCTAACACTAACCCCTACCCTAACCCTAACCCCTACCCTAACCCTAACACGAACCCTAATCCTAACCCGTACCCTAAAAAGAGCCCTAACCCTAACACTAACCCTAACCCTAACCCTAACCCATACCCTACGCCGTACCCGAAGCCCTCCCCGAACACGTACCCTAAGACGTACCCTAAGCCTAACCCTAAGCCTAACCCTAACCCTAGGCTACCCTTGACTGCTTCTGCCTCCAATAGAATTCCTAAGCACTAGTGTTTTAAGGAACAGCTTAAAAAGAGAATCCTAATGTGATTTCTTTATAATGGGTGTGTTCATTATCTTATCCTAGTGTCTAAACTCTTCTCCATGGCTGGACCCCCAAATAATATTCCTTTACGTGCTAATGGGTAACTAGAGAGTGGGATAGGTTTAATAACTACCCTATCCGTAACACGTTCCCTAACCCTAACCCCTACCCTAACCCTAACACGAACCCTAATCCTAACACGTACCCTAAAACGAGCCCTAACCCTAACACTAAACCTAACCCTAACCCTAACCCATACCCTACGCCGTACCCGAAGCCCTCCCCGAACACGTACCCTAAGCCGTACCCTAAGCCTAACCCTAAGCCTAACCCTAACCCTAGGCTACCCTTGACTGCTTCTGCTTCCAATAGATTTCCTAAGCACTAGTGTTTTAAGGAACAGCTTAAAAAGAGAATCCTAATGTGATTTCTTTATAATGGGTGTGTTCCTTATCTAATCCTCGTGTCTAAACTCTTCTCCATGGCTGGACCCCCAAATAATATTCCTTTATGTGCTAAGGGGTATCTAGAGAGTGGGATAGGTTTAATAACTACCCTAACCCTAACGCGTACCCTAACCCTAACCCCTACCCTAACCCTAACACGTACCCTAATCCTAACCCGTACCCTAAACCGAGCCCTAACCCTAACACTAACCCTAACCCTAACCCTAACCCATACCCTACGCCGTACCCGAAGCCCTCCCCGAACACGTACACTAAGCCGTACCCTAAGCCTAACCCTAAGCCTAACCCTAACCCTAGGCTACCCTTGACTGCTTCTGCCTCCAATAGATTTCCTAAGCACTAGTGTTTTAAGGAACAGCTTAAAAAGAGAATCCTAATGTGATTTCTTTATAATGTGTGTGTTCCTTATATTATCTTAGTGTCTAAACTCTTCTCCATGGCTGGACACCCAAATAATGTTCCTTTACGTGCTAAGGGGTATCTAGAGAGTGGGATAGGTTTAATAACTACCCTAACCCTAACGCGTACCCTAACCCTAACCCCTACCCTAACCCTAACACGTACCCTAATCCTAACCCATACCCTAAACCGAGCCCTAACCCTAACACTAACCGTAACCCTAACCCTAACCCATACCCTACGCCGTACCCGAAGCCCTCTCCGAACCCGTACCCTAAGCCGTACCCTAAGCCTAACCCTAAGCCTAACCCTAACCCTAGGCTACCCTTGACTGCTTCTGCCTCCAATAGATTTCCTAAGCACTAGTGTTTTAAGGAACAGCTTAAAAAGAGAATCCTAATGTGATTTCTTTATAATGTGTGTGTTCCTTATATTATCTTAGTGTCTAAACTCTTCTCCATGGCTGGACACCCAAATAATGTTCCTTTACGTGCTAAGGGGTATCTAGAGAGTGGGATAGGTTTAATAACTACCCTAACCCTAACGCGTACCCTAACCCTAACCCCTACCCTAACCCTAACACGTACCCTAATCCTAACCCGTACCCTAAACCGAGCCCTAACCCTAACACTAACCGTAACCCTAACCCTAACCCATACCCTACGCCGTACCCGAAGCCCTCCCCGAACCCGTACCCTAAGCCGTACCCTAAGCCTAACCCTAAGCCTAACCCTAACCCTAGGCTACCCTTGACTGCTTCTGCCTCCAATACATTTCCTAAGCACTAGTGTTTTAAGGAACAGCTTAAAAAGAGAATCCTAATGTGATTTCCTTATAATGGGTGTGTTCCTTATCTTATCCTAGTGTCTAAAGTCTTCTCCATGGCTGGACCCCCAAATAATATTCCTTTACGTACTAAGGGGTAACTAGAGAGTGGGATAGGTTTAATAACTACCCTATTCGTAACACGTACCCTAACCCTAACCCCTACCCTAACCCTAACACGAACCCTAATCCTAACCCGTACCCTAAAAAGAGCCCTAACCCTAACACTAACCCTAACCCTAACCCTAACCCATACCCTACGCCGTACCCGAAGCCCTCCCCGAACACGTACCCTAAGACGTACCCTAAGCCTAACACTAAGCCTAACCCTAACCCTAGGCTACCCTTGACTGCTTCTGCCTCCAATAGAATTCCTAAGCACTAGTGTTTTAAGGAACAGCTTAAAAAGAGAATCCTAATGTGATTTCTTTATAATGGGTGTGTTCATTATCTTATCCTAGTGTCTAAACTCTTCTCCATGGCTGGACCCCCAAATAATATTCCTTTACGTGCTAATGGGTAACTAGAGAGTGGGATAGGTTTAATAACTACCCTATCCGTAACACGTTCCCTAACCCTAACCCCTACCCTAACCCTAACACGAACCCTAATCCTAACACGTACCCTAAAACGAGCCCTAAACCTAACACTAAACCTAACCCTAACCCTAACCCATACCCTACGCCGTACCCGAAGCCCTCCCCGAACACGTACCCTAAGCCGTACCCTAAGCCTAACCCTAAGCCTAACCCTAACCCTAGGCTACCCTTGACTGCTTCTGCCTCCAATAGATTTCCTAAGCACTAGTGTTTTAAGGAACAGCTTAAAAAGAGAATCCTAATGTGATTTCTTTATAATGGGTGTGTTCCTTATCTAATCCTCGTGTCTAAACTCTTCTCCATGGCTGGACCCCCAAATAATATTCCTTTATGTGCTAAGGGGTATCAAGAGAGTGGGATAGGTTTAATCACTACCCTAACCCTAACGCGTACCCTAACCCTAACCCCTACCCTAACCCTAACACGTACCCTAATCCTAACCCGTACCCTAAACCGAGCCCTAACCCTAACACTAACCCTAACCCTAACCCTAACCCATACCCTACGCCATACCCGAAGCCCTCCCCGAACCCGTACCCTAAGCCGTACCCTAAGCCTAACCCTAAGCCTAACCCTAACCCTAGGCTACCCTTGACTGCTTCTGCCTCCAATAGATTTCCTAAGCACTAGTGTTTTAAGGAACAGCTTAAAAAGAGAATCCTAATGTGATTTCTTTATAATGGGTGTGTTCCTTATCTAATCCTAGTGTCTAAACTCTTCTCCATGGCTGGACCCCCAAATAATATTCCTTTATGTGCTAAGGGGTATCGAGAGAGTGGGATAGGTTTAATCACTACCCTAACCCTAACGCGTACCCTAACCCTAACCCCTACCCTAACCCTAACACGTACCCTAATCCTAACTCGTACCCTAAAACGAGCCCTAACCCTAACACTAACCCTAACCCTAACCCTAACCCATACCCTACGCCGTACCCGAAGCCCTCCCCGAACACGTACCCTAAGCCGTACCCTAAGCCTAACCCTAAGCCTAACCCTAACCCTAGGCTACCCTTGACTGCTTTTGCCTCCAACAGATTTCCTAAGCACTAGTGTTTTAAGGAACAGCTTAAAAAGAGAATCCTAATGTTATTTCTTTATAATGTGTGTGTTCCTTATCTTATCCTAGTGTCTAAACTCTTCTCCATGGCTGGACCCCCAAATAATATTCCTTTACGTGCTAAGGGGTACCTAGAGAGTGGGATAGGTTTAATAACTACCCTAACCCTAACGCGTACCCTAACGCTAACCCCTACCCTAACCCTAACACGTACCCTAATCCTAACCCGTACCCTAAACCGAGCCCTAACCCTAACACTAACCCTAACCCTAACCCTAACCCATACCCTACGCCGTGCCCGAAGCCCTCCCCGAACCCGTACCCTAAGCCGTACCCTAAGCCTAACCCTAAGCCTAACCCTAACCCTAGGCTACCCTTGACTGCTTCTGCCTCCAATAGATTTCCTAAGCACTAGTGTTTTAAGGAACAGCTTTAAAAGAGAATTCTAATGTGATTTCTTTATAATGGGTGTGTTCCTTATCTTATCCTAGTGTCTAAACTCTTCTCCATGGCTGGACCCCCAAATAATATTCCTTTACGTGCTAAGGGGTAACTAGAGAGTGGGATACGTTTAATAACTACCCTAACCCTAACGCGTACCCTAACGCTAACCCCTACCCTAACCCTAACACGTACCCTAATCCTAACCCGTACCCTAAACCGAGCCCTAACCCTAACACTAACCCTAACCCTAACCCTAATCCATACCTTACGCCGTACCCGAAGCCCTCCCCGAACACGTACCCTAAGCCATCCCCTAAGCCTAACCGTAAGCCTAACCCTAACCCTAGGCTACCCTTGACTGCTTCTGCCTCCAATAGATTTCCTAAGCACTAGTGTTTTAAGGAACAGCTTAAAAAGAGAATCCTAATGTGATTTCTTTATAATGTGTGTGTTCCTTATATTATCTTAGTGTCTAAACTCTTCTCCATGGCTGGACATCCAAATAATGTTCCTTTACATTCTAAGGGGTATCTAGAGAGTGGGATAGGTTTAATAACTACCCTAACCCTAACGCGTACCCTAACCCTAACCCCTACCCTAACCCTAACACGTACCCTAATCCTAACCCGTACCCTAAACCGAGCCCTAACCCTAACACTAACCATAACCCTAACCCTAACCCATACCCTACGCCGTACCCGAAGCCCTCCCCGAACACGTACCCTAAGCTGTACCCTAAGCCTAACCCTAAGCCTAACCCTAACCGTAGGCTACCCTTGACTGCTTCTGCCTCCAATAGATTTCCTAAGCACTAGTGTTTTAAGGAACAGCTTAAAAAGAGAATCCTAATGTGATTTCTTTATAATGGGTGTGTTCCTTATCTAATCCTAGTGTCTAAACTCTTCTCCATGGCTGGACCCCCAAATAATATTCCTTTATGTGCTAAGGGGTATCTAGAGAGTGGGATAGGTTTAATCACTACCCTAACCCTAACGCGTACCCTAACCCTAACCCCTACCCTAACCCTAACACGTACCCTAATCCTAACCCGTACCCTAAACCGAGCCCTAACCCTAACCTTAACCCTAACCCATACCCTACGCCGTACCCGAAGCCCTCCCCGAACCCGTACCCTAAGCCGTACCCTAAGCCTAACCCTAAGCCTAACCCTAATCCTAGGCTACCCTTGACTGCTTCTGCCTCCAATAGATTTCCTAAGCACTAGTGTTTTAAGGAACAGCTTAAAAAGAGAATCCTAATGTTATTTCTTTATAATGTGTGTGTTCCTTATCTTATCCTAGTGTCTAAACTCTTCTCCATGGCTGGACCCCCAAATAATATTCCTTTACGTGCTAAGGGGTACCTAGAGAGTGGGATAGGTTTAATAACTACCCTAACCCTAACGCGTACCCTAACGCTCACCCCTACCCTAACCCTAACACGTACCCTAATCCTAACCCGTACCCTAAACCGAGCCCTAACCCTAACCTTAACCCTAACCCATACCCTACGCCGTACCCGAAGCCCTCCCCGAACCCGTACCCTAAGCCGTACCCTAAGCCTAACCCTAAGCCTAACCCTAACCCTAGGCTACCCTTGACTGCTTCTGCCTCCAATAGATTTCCTAAGCACTAGTGTTTTAAGGAACAGCTTAAAAAGAGAATCCTAATGTTATTTCTTTATAATGTGTGTGTTCCTTATATTATCTTAGTGTCTAAACTCTTCTCCATGGCTGGACCCCCAAATAATATTCCTTTACGTGCTAAGGTGTATCTAGAGAGTGGGATAGGTTTAATAACTACCCTAACCATAACGCGTACCCTAACCCTAACCCCTACCCTAACCCTAACATGTACCCTAATCCTAACCCGTACCCTAAACCGAGCCCTAACCCTAACACTAACCCTAACCCTAACCTTAACCCATACCCTACGCCGTACCCGAAGCCTTCCCCGAACACGTAACCTAAGCCGTACCCTAAGCCTAACCGTAAGCCTAACCCTAACCCTAGGCTACCCTTGACTGCTTCTGCCTCCAATAGATTTCCTAAGCACTAGTGTTTTAAGGAACAGCTTAAAAAGAGAATCCTAATGTGATTTCTTTATAATGGGTGTGTTCATTATCTTATCCTAGTGTCTAAACCCTTCTCCATGGCTGGACCCCCAAATAATATTCCTTTACGTGCTAATGGGTAACTAGAGAGTGGGATAGGTTTAATAACTACCCTATCCGTAACACGTACCCTAACCCTAACCCCTACCCTAACCCTAACACGAACCCTAATCCTAACCCGTACCCTAAAACGAGCCCTAACCCTAACACTAACCCTAACCCTAACCCTAACCCATACCCTACGCTGTGCCAGAAGCCCTCCCCGAACACGTACCCTAAGCCGTACCCTAAGCCTAACCGTAAGCCTAACCCTAACCCTAGGCTACCCTTGACTGCTTCTGCCTCCAATAGATTTCCTAAGCACTAGTGTTTTAAGGAACAGCTTAAAAAGAGAATCCTAATGTGATTTCTTTATAATGTGTGTGTTCCTTATATTATCTTAGTGTCTAAACTCTTCTCCATGTCTGGACCCCCTAATAATATTCCTTTACGTGCTAAGGGGTATCTAGAGAGTGGGATAGGTTTAATAACTACCCTAACCCTAACGCGTACCCTAACCCTAACCCCTATCCTAACCCTAACACGTACCCTAATCCTAACCCGTACCCTAAACCGAGCCCTAACCCTAACACTAACCCTAACCCTAACCCTAACCCATACCCTACGCCGTACCCGAAGCCCTCCCCGAACCCGTACCCTAAGCCGTACCCTAAGCCTAACCCTAAGCCTAACCCTAACCCTATGCTACCCTTGACTGCTTCTGCCTACAATAGATTTCCTAAGCACTAGTGTTTTAAGGAACAGCTTAAAAAGAGAATCCTAATGTGATTTCTTTATAATGTGTGTGTTCCTTATATTATCTTAGTGTCTAAACTCTTCTCCATGGCTGGACCCCCTAATAATATTCCTTTACGTGCTAAGGGGTATCTAGAGAGTGGGATAGGTTTAATAACTACCCTAACCCTAACGCGTACCCTAACCCTAACCCCTACCCTAACACTAACACGTACCCTAATCCTAACCCGTACCCTAAACCGAGCCCTAACCCTAACACTAACCCTAACCCTAACCCTAACCCATACCCTACGCCGTACCCGAAGCCCTCCCCGAACCCGTACCCTAAGCCGTACCCTAAGCCTAACCCTAAGCCTAACCCTAACCCTAGGCTACCCTTGACTGCTTCTGCCTCCAATAGATTTCCTAAGCACTAGTGTTTTAAGGAACAGCTTAAAAATAGAATCCTAATGTGATTTCTTTATAATGGGTGTGTTCCTTATCTAATCCTAGTGTCTAAACTCTTCTCCATGGCTGGACCCCCAAATAATATTCCTTTATGTGCTAAGGGGTATCGAGAGAGTGGGATAGGTTTAATCACTACCCTAACCCTAACGCGTACCCTAACCCTAACCCCTACCCTAACCCTAACACGTACCCTAATCCTAACCCGTACCCTAAACCGAGCCCTAACCCTAACACTAACCCTAACCCTAACCCTAACCCATACCCTACGCCGTACCCGAAGCCCTCCCCAAACCCGTACCCTAAGCCGTACCCTAAGCCTAACCCTAAGCCTAACCCTAACCCTAGGCTACCCTTGACTGCTTCTGCCTCCAATAGATTTCCTAAGCACTAGTGTTTTAAGGAACAGCTTAAAAAGAGAATCCTAATGTGATTTCTTTATAATGGGTGTGTTCCTTATCTTATCCTAGTGTCTAAAGTCTTCTCCATGGCTGGACCCCCAAATAATATTCCTTTACGTAATAAGGGGTAACTAGAGAGTGGGATAGGTTTAATAACTACCCTATTCGTAACACGTACCCTAACCCTAACCCCTACCCTAACCCTAACACGAAACCTAATCCTAACCCGTACCCTAAAACGAGCCCTAACCCTAACACTAACCCTAACCCTAACCCTAACCCATACCCTACGCCGTGCCCGAAGCCCTCCCCGAACACGTACCCTAAGCCGTACCCTAAGCCTAACCGTAAGCCTAACCCTAACCCTAGGCTACCCTTGACTGCTTCTGCCTCCAATAGATTTCCTAAGCACTAGTGTTTTAAGGAACAGCTTAAAAAGAGAATCCTAATGTGATTTCTTTATAATGTGTGTGTTCCTTATATTATCTTAGTGTCTAAACTCTTCTCCATGGCTGGACCCCCTAATGATATTCCTTTACGTGCTAAGGGGTATCTAGAGAGTGGGATAGGTTTAATAACTACCCTAACCCTAACGCGTACCCTAACCCTAACCCCTATCCTAACCCTAACACGTACCCTAATCCTAACCCGTACCCTAAACCGAGCCCTAACCCTAACACTAAACCTAACCCTAACTCTAACCCATACCCTACGCCGTACCCGAAGCCCTCCCCGAACCTGTACCCTAAGCCGTACCCTAAGCCTAACCCTAAGCCTAACCCTAACCCTATGCTACCCTTGACTGCTTCTGCCTACAATAGATTTCCTAAGCACTAGTGTTTTAAGGAACAGCTTAAAAAGAGAATCCTAATGTGATTTCTTTATAATGTGTGTGTTCCTTATATTATCTTAGTGTCTAAACTCTTCTCCATGGTTGGACCCCCTAATAATATTCCTTTACGTGCTAAGGGGTATCTAGAGAGTGGGATAGGTTTAATAACTACCCTAACCCTAACGCGTACCCTAACCCTAACCCCTACCCTTACCCTAACACGTACCCTAATCCTAACCCGTACCCTAAACCGAGCCCTAACCCTAACACTAACCCTAACCCTAACCCTAACCCATACCCTACGACGTACCCGAAGCCCTCCCCGAACCCGTACCCTAAGCCGTACCCTAAGCCTAACCCTAAGCCTAACCCTAACCCTAGGCTACCCTTGACTGCTTCTGCCTCCAATAGATTTCCTAAGCACTAGTGTTTTAAGGAACAGCTTAAAAAGAGAATCCTAATGTGATTTCTTTATAATGGGTGTGTTCCTTATCTTATCCTAGTGTCTAAACTCTTCTCCATGGCTGGACCCCCAAATAATATTCCTTTACGTGCTAATGGGTAACTAGAGAGTGGGATAGGTTTAATAACTACCCTATCCGTAACACGTACCCTAACCCTCACCCCTACCCTAACCCTAACACGAACCCTAATCCTAACCCGTACCCTAAAACGAGCCCTAACCCTAACACTAAACCTAACCCTCACCCTAAACCATACCCTACGCCGTACCCGAAGCCCTCCACGAACACGTACCCTAAGCCGTACCCTAAGCCTAACCCTAAGCCTAACCCTAACCCTAGGCTACCCTTGACTGCTTCTGCCTCCAATAGATTTCCTAAGCACTAGTGTTTTAAGGAACAGCTTAAAAAGAGAATCCTAATGTGATTTCTTTATAATGGGTGTGTTCCTTATCTAATCATAGTGTCTAAACACTTCTCCATGGCTGGACCCCCAAATAATATTCCTTTATGTGCTAAGGGGTATCGAGAGAGTGGGATAGGTTTAATCACTACCCTAACCCTAACGCGTACCCTAAACCTAACCCCTACCCTAACCCTAACACGTAACCTAATCCTAACCCGTACCCTAAACCGAGCCCTAACCCTAACACTAACCCTAACCCTAACCCTAACCCATACCCTACGCCGTACCCGAAGCCCTCCCCGAAACCGTACCCTAAGCCGTACCCTAAGCCTAACCCTAAGCCTAACCCTAACCCTAGGCTACCCTTGACTGCTTCTGCCTCCAATAGATTTCCTAAGCACTAGTGTTTTAAGGAACAGCTTAAAAAGAGAATCATAATGTGATTTCTTTATAATGTGTGTGTTCCTTATATTATCTTAGTGTCTAAACTCTTCTCCATGGCTGGACACCCAAATAATGTTCCTTTACGTGCTAAGGGGTATCTAGAGAGTGGGATAGGTTTAATAACTACCCTAACCCTAACGCGTACCCTAACCCTACCCCTACCCTAACCCTAACACGTACCCTAATCCTAACCCGTACCCTAAACCGAGCCCTAACCCTAACACTAACCGTAACCCTAACCCTAACCCATACCCTACGCCGTACCCGAAGCCCTCCCCGAACCCGTACCCTAAGCCGTACCCTAAGCCTAACCGTAAGCTTAACCCTAACCCTAGGCTACCCTTGACTGCTTCTGCCTCCAATACATTTCCTAAGCACTAGTGTTTTAAGGAACAGCTTAAAAAGAGAATCCTAATGTGATTTCTTTATAATGGGTGTGTTCCTTATCTTATCCTAGTGTCTAAAGTCTTCTCCATGGCTGGACCCCCAAATAATATTCCTTTACGTGCTAAGGGGTAACTAGAGAGTGGGATAGGTTTAATAACTACCCTATTCGTAACACGTACCCTAACCCTAACCCCTACCCTAACCCTAACACGAACCCTAATCCTAACCCGTACCCTAAAACGAGCCCTAACCCTAACACTAACCCTAACCCTAACCCTAACCCATACCCTACGCCGTACCCGAAGCCCTCCCCGAACACGTACCCTAAGCCGTACCCTAAGCCTAACCCTAACCCTAGGCTACCCTTGACTGCTTCTGCCTCCAATAGATTTCCTAAGCACTAGTGTTTTAAGGAACAGCTTAAAAAGAGAATCCTAATGTGATTTCTTTATAATGTGTGTGTTCCTTATCTTATCCTAGTGTCTAAACTCTTCTCCATGGCTGGACCCCCAAATAATATTCCTTTACGTGCTAAGGGGTACCTAGAGAGTGGGATAGGTTTAATAACTACCCTAACCCTAACGCGTACCCTAACGCTCACCCCTACCCTAACCCTAACACGTACCCTAATCCTAACCCGTACCCTAAACCGAGCCCTAACCCTAACCTTAACCCTAACCCATACCCTACGCCGTACCCGAAGCCCTCCCCGAACCCGTACCCTAAGCCGTACCCTAAGCCTAACCCTAAGCCTAACCCTAACCCTAGGCTACCCTTGACTGCTTCTGCCTCCAATAGATTTCCTAAGCACTAGTGTTTTAAGGAACAGCTTAAAAAGAGAATCCTAATGTTATTTCTTTATAATGTGTGTGTTCCTTATATTATCTTAGTGTCTAAACTCTTCTCCATGGCTGGACCCCCAAATAATATTCCTTTACGTGCTAAGGTGTATCTAGAGAGTGGGATAGGTTTAATAACTACCCTAACCATAACGCGTACCCTAACCCTAACCCCTACCCTAACCCTAACATGTACCCTAATCCTAACCCGTACCCTAAACCGAGCCCTAACCCTAACACTAACCCTAACCCTAACCTTAACCCATACCCTACGCCGTACCCGAAGCCTTCCCCGAACACGTAACCTAAGCCGTACCCTAAGCCTAACCGTAAGCCTAACCCTAACCCTAGGCTACCCTTGACTGCTTCTGCCTCCAATAGATTTCCTAAGCACTAGTGTTTTAAGGAACAGCTTAAAAAGAGAATCCTAATGTGATTTCTTTATAATGGGTGTGTTCATTATCTTATCCTAGTGTCTAAACCCTTCTCCATGGCTGGACCCCCAAATAATATTCCTTTACGTGCTAATGGGTAACTAGAGAGTGGGATAGGTTTAATAACTACCCTATCCGTAACACGTACCCTAACCCTAACCCCTACCCTAACCCTAACACGAACCCTAATCCTAACCCGTACCCTAAAACGAGCCCTAACCCTAACACTAACCCTAACCCTAACCCTAACCCATACCCTACGCTGTGCCAGAAGCCCTCCCCGAACACGTACCCTAAGCCGTACCCTAAGCCTAACCGTAAGCCTAACCCTAACCCTAGGCTACCCTTGACTGCTTCTGCCTCCAATAGATTTCCTAAGCACTAGTGTTTTAAGGAACAGCTTAAAAAGAGAATCCTAATGTGATTTCTTTATAATGTGTGTGTTCCTTATATTATCTTAGTGTCTAAACTCTTCTCCATGTCTGGACCCCCTAATAATATTCCTTTACGTGCTAAGGGGTATCTAGAGAGTGGGATAGGTTTAATAACTACCCTAACCCTAACGCGTACCCTAACCCTAACCCCTATCCTAACCCTAACACGTACCCTAATCCTAACCCGTACCCTAAACCGAGCCCTAACCCTAACACTAACCCTAACCCTAACCCTAACCCATACCCTACGCCGTACCCGAAGCCCTCCCCGAACCCGTACCCTAAGCCGTACCCTAAGCCTAACCCTAAGCCTAACCCTAACCCTATGCTACCCTTGACTGCTTCTGCCTACAATAGATTTCCTAAGCACTAGTGTTTTAAGGAACAGCTTAAAAAGAGAATCCTAATGTGATTTCTTTATAATGTGTGTGTTCCTTATATTATCTTAGTGTCTAAACTCTTCTCCATGGCTGGACCCCCTAATAATATTCCTTTACGTGCTAAGGGGTATCTAGAGAGTGGGATAGGTTTAATAACTACCCTAACCCTAACGCGTACCCTAACCCTAACCCCTACCCTAACACTAACACGTACCCTAATCCTAACCCGTACCCTAAACCGAGCCCTAACCCTAACACTAACCCTAACCCTAACCCTAACCCATACCCTACGCCGTACCCGAAGCCCTCCCCGAACCCGTACCCTAAGCCGTACCCTAAGCCTAACCCTAAGCCTAACCCTAACCCTAGGCTACCCTTGACTGCTTCTGCCTCCAATAGATTTCCTAAGCACTAGTGTTTTAAGGAACAGCTTAAAAATAGAATCCTAATGTGATTTCTTTATAATGGGTGTGTTCCTTATCTAATCCTAGTGTCTAAACTCTTCTCCATGGCTGGACCCCCAAATAATATTCCTTTATGTGCTAAGGGGTATCGAGAGAGTGGGATAGGTTTAATCACTACCCTAACCCTAACGCGTACCCTAACCCTAACCCCTACCCTAACCCTAACACGTACCCTAATCCTAACCCGTACCCTAAACCGAGCCCTAACCCTAACACTAACCCTAACCCTAACCCTAACCCATACCCTACGCCGTACCCGAAGCCCTCCCCAAACCCGTACCCTAAGCCGTACCCTAAGCCTAACCCTAAGCCTAACCCTAACCCTAGGCTACCCTTGACTGCTTCTGCCTCCAATAGATTTCCTAAGCACTAGTGTTTTAAGGAACAGCTTAAAAAGAGAATCCTAATGTGATTTCTTTATAATGGGTGTGTTCCTTATCTTATCCTAGTGTCTAAAGTCTTCTCCATGGCTGGACCCCCAAATAATATTCCTTTACGTAATAAGGGGTAACTAGAGAGTGGGATAGGTTTAATAACTACCCTATTCGTAACACGTACCCTAACCCTAACCCCTACCCTAACCCTAACACGAAACCTAATCCTAACCCGTACCCTAAAACGAGCCCTAACCCTAACACTAACCCTAACCCTAACCCTAACCCATACCCTACGCCGTGCCCGAAGCCCTCCCCGAACACGTACCCTAAGCCGTACCCTAAGCCTAACCGTAAGCCTAACCCTAACCCTAGGCTACCCTTGACTGCTTCTGCCTCCAATAGATTTCCTAAGCACTAGTGTTTTAAGGAACAGCTTAAAAAGAGAATCCTAATGTGATTTCTTTATAATGTGTGTGTTCCTTATATTATCTTAGTGTCTAAACTCTTCTCCATGGCTGGACCCCCTAATAATATTCCTTTACGTGCTAAGGGGTATCTAGAGAGTGGGATAGGTTTAATAACTACCCTAACCCTAACGCGTACCCTAACCCTAACCCCTATCCTAACCCTAACACGTACCCTAATCCTAACCCGTACCCTAAACCGAGCCCTAACCCTAACACTAAACCTAACCCTAACTCTAACCCATACCCTACGCCGTACCCGAAGCCCTCCCCGAACCTGTACCCTAAGCCGTACCCTAAGCCTAACCCTAAGCCTAACCCTAACCCTATGCTACCCTTGACTGCTTCTGCCTACAATAGATTTCCTAAGCACTAGTGTTTTAAGGAACAGCTTAAAAAGAGAATCCTAATGTGATTTCTTTATAATGTGTGTGTTCCTTATATTATCTTAGTGTCTAAACTCTTCTCCATGGTTGGACCCCCTAATAATATTCCTTTACGTGCTAAGGGGTATCTAGAGAGTGGGATAGGTTTAATAACTACCCTAACCCTAACGCGTACCCTAACCCTAACCCCTACCCTTACCCTAACACGTACCCTAATCCTAACCCGTACCCTAAACCGAGCCCTAACCCTAACACTAACCCTAACCCTAACCCTAACCCATACCCTACGACGTACCCGAAGCCCTCCCCGAACCCGTACCCTAAGCCGTACCCTAAGCCTAACCCTAAGCCTAACCCTAACCCTAGGCTACCCTTGACTGCTTCTGCCTCCAATAGATTTCCTAAGCACTAGTGTTTTAAGGAACAGCTTAAAAAGAGAATCCTAATGTGATTTCTTTATAATGGGTGTGTTCCTTATCTTATCCTAGTGTCTAAACTCTTCTCCATGGCTGGACCCCCAAATAATATTCCTTTACGTGCTAATGGGTAACTAGAGAGTGGGATAGGTTTAATAACTACCCTATCCGTAACACGTACCCTAACCCTCACCCCTACCCTAACCCTAACACGAACCCTAATCCTAACCCGTACCCTAAAACGAGCCCTAACCCTAACACTAAACCTAACCCTCACCCTAAACCATACCCTACGCCGTACCCGAAGCCCTCCACGAACACGTACCCTAAGCCGTACCCTAAGCCTAACCCTAAGCCTAACCCTAACCCTAGGCTACCCTTGACTGCTTCTGCCTCCAATAGATTTCCTAAGCACTAGTGTTTTAAGGAACAGCTTAAAAAGAGAATCCTAATGTGATTTCTTTATAATGGGTGTGTTCCTTATCTAATCATAGTGTCTAAACACTTCTCCATGGCTGGACCCCCAAATAATATTCCTTTATGTGCTAAGGGGTATCGAGAGAGTGGGATAGGTTTAATCACTACCCTAACCCTAACGCGTACCCTAAACCTAACCCCTACCCTAACCCTAACACGTAACCTAATCCTAACCCGTACCCTAAACCGAGCCCTAACCCTAACACTAACCCTAACCCTAACCCTAACCCATACCCTACGCCGTACCCGAAGCCCTCCCCGAAACCGTACCCTAAGCCGTACCCTAAGCCTAACCCTAAGCCTAACCCTAACCCTAGGCTACCCTTGACTGCTTCTGCCTCCAATAGATTTCCTAAGCACTAGTGTTTTAAGGAACAGCTTAAAAAGAGAATCATAATGTGATTTCTTTATAATGTGTGTGTTCCTTATATTATCTTAGTGTCTAAACTCTTCTCCATGGCTGGACACCCAAATAATGTTCCTTTACGTGCTAAGGGGTATCTAGAGAGTGGGATAGGTTTAATAACTACCCTAACCCTAACGCGTACCCTAACCCTACCCCTACCCTAACCCTAACACGTACCCTAATCCTAACCCGTACCCTAAACCGAGCCCTAACCCTAACACTAACCGTAACCCTAACCCTAACCCATACCCTACGCCGTACCCGAAGCCCTCCCCGAACCCGTACCCTAAGCCGTACCCTAAGCCTAACCGTAAGCTTAACCCTAACCCTAGGCTACCCTTGACTGCTTCTGCCTCCAATACATTTCCTAAGCACTAGTGTTTTAAGGAACAGCTTAAAAAGAGAATCCTAATGTGATTTCTTTATAATGGGTGTGTTCCTTATCTTATCCTAGTGTCTAAAGTCTTCTCCATGGCTGGACCCCCAAATAATATTCCTTTACGTGCTAAGGGGTAACTAGAGAGTGGGATAGGTTTAATAACTACCCTATTCGTAACACGTACCCTAACCCTAACCCCTACCCTAACCCTAACACGAACCCTAATCCTAACCCGTACCCTAAAACGAGCCCTAACCCTAACACTAACCCTAACCCTAACCCTAACCCATACCCTACGCCGTACCCGAAGCCCTCCCCGAACACGTACCCTAAGCCGTACCCTAAGCCTAACCCTAACCCTAGGCTACCCTTGACTGCTTCTGCCTCCAATAGATTTCCTAAGCACTAGTGTTTTAAGGAACAGCTTAAAAAGAGAATCCTAATGTGATTTCTTTATAATGGGTGTGTTCCTTATCTTATCCTAGTGTCTAAACTCTTCTCCATGGCTGGACCCCCAAATAATATTCCTTTACGTGCTAATGGGTAACTAGAGAGTGGGATAGGTTTAATAACTACCCTATCCGTAACACGTACCCTAACCCTCACCCCTACCCTAACCCTAACACGAACCCTAATCCTAACCCGTACCCTAAAACGAGCCCTAACCCTAACACTAATCCTAACCCTCACCCTAAACCATACCCTACGCCGTACCCGAAGCCCTCCACGAACACGTACCCTAAGCCGTACCCTAAGCCTAACCCTAAGCCTAACCCTAACCCTAGGCTACCCTTGACTGCTTCTGCCTCCAATAGATTTCCTAAGCACTAGTGTTTTAAGGAACAGCTTAAAAAGAGAATCCTAATGTGATTTCTTTATAATGGGTGTGTTCCTTATCTAATCCTAGTGTCTAAACACTTCTCCATGGCTGGACCCCCAAATAATATTCCTTTATGTGCTAAGGGGTATCGAGAGAGTGGGATAGGTTTAATCACTACCCTAACCCTAACGCGTACCCTAAACCTAACCCCTACCCTAACCCTAACACGTAACCTAATCCTAACCCGTACCCTAAACCGAGCCCTAACCCTAACACTAACCGTAACCCTAACCCTAACCCATACCCTACGCCGTACCCGAAGCCCTCCCCGAAACCGTACCCTAAGCCGTACCCTAAGCCTAACCCTAAGCCTAACCCTAACCCTAGGCTACCCTTGACTGCTTCTGCCTCCAATAGATTTCCTAAGCACTAGTGTTTTAAGGAACAGCTTAAAAAGAGAATCATAATGTGATTTCTTTATAATGTGTGTGTTCCTTATATTATCTTAGTGTCTAAACTCTTCTCCATGGCTGGACACCCAAATAATGTTCCTTTACGTGCTAAGGGGTATCTAGAGAGTGGGATAGGTTTAATAACTACCCTAACCCTAACGCGTACCCTAAACCTAACCCCTACCCTAACCCTAACACGTACCCTAATCCTAACCCGTACCCTAAACCGAGCCCTAACCCTAACACTAACCGTAACCCTAACCCTAACCCATACCCTACGCCGTACCCGAAGCCCTCCCCGAACCCGTACCCTAAGCCGTACCCTAAGCCTAACCGTAAGCTTAACCCTAACCCTAGGCTACCCTTGACTGCTTCTGCCTCCAATACATTTCCTAAGCACTAGTGTTTTAAGGAACAGCTTAAAAAGAGAATCCTAATGTGATTTCTTTATAATGGGTGTGTTCCTTATCTTATCCTAGTGTCTAAAGTCTTCTCCATGGCTGGACCCCCAAATAATATTCCTTTACGTGCTAAGGGGTAACTAGAGAGTGGGATAGGTTTAATAACTACCCTATTCGTAACACGTACCCTAACCCTAACCCCTACCCTAACCCTAACACGAACCCTAATCCTAACCCGTACCCTAAAACGAGCCCTAACCCTAACACTAACCCTAACCCTAACCCTAACCCATACCCTACGCCGTACCCGAAGCCCTCCCCGAACACGTACCCTAAGCCGTACCCTAAGCCTAACCCTAACCCTAGGCTACCCTTGACTGCTTCTGCCTCCAATAGATTTCCTAAGCACTAGTGTTTTAAGGAACAGCTTAAAAAGAGAATCCTAATGTGATTTCTTTATAATGGGTGTGTTCCTTATCTAATCCTAGTGTCTAAACTCTTCTCCATGGCTGGACCCCCAAATAATATTCCTTTATGTGCTAAGGGGTATCTAGAGAGTGGGATAGGTTTAATCACTACCCTAACCCTAACGCGTACCCTAACCCTAACCCCTACCCTAACCCTAACACGTACCCTAATCCTAAACCGTACCCTAAACCGAGCCCTAACCCTAACACTAACCCTAACCCTAACCCTAACCCATACCCTACGCCGTACCCGAAGCCCTCCCCGAACCCGTACCCTAAGCCGTACCCTAAGCCTAACCCTAAGCCTAAACCTATCCCTAGGCTACCCTTGACTGCTTCTGCCTCCAATAGATTTCTTAGCACTAGTGTTTTAAGGAACAGCTTAAAAAGAGAATCCTAATGTGATTTCTTTATATTGGGTGTGTTCCTTATCTTATCCTAGTGTCTAAACTCTTCTCCATGGCTGGACCCCCAAATAATATTCCTTTACGTGCTAATGGGTAACTAGAGAGTGGGATAGGTTTAATAACTACCCTATCCGTAACACGTAACCTAACCCTCACCCCTACCCTAACCCTAACACGAACCCTAATCCTAACCCGTACCCTAAAACGACCCCTAACCCTAACACTAAACCTAACCCTAACCCTAACCCATACCCTACGCCGTACCCGAAGCCCTCCCCGAACACGTACCCTAAGCCGTACCCTAAGCCTAACCCTAAGCCTAACCCTAACCCTAGGCTACCCTTGACTGCTTCTGCCTCCAATAGATTTCCTAAGCACTAGTGTTTTAAGGAACAGCTTAAAAAGAGAATCCTAATGTGATTTCTTTATAATGGGTGTGTTCCTTATCTAATCCTAGTGTCTAAACTCTTCTCCATGGCTGGACCCCCAAATAATATTCCTTTATGTGCTAAGGGGTATCGAGAGAGTGGGATAGGTTTAATCACTACCCTAACCCTAACGCGTACCCTAACCCTAACCCCTACCCTAACCCTAACACGTAACCTAATCCTAACCCGTACCCTAAACCGAGCCCTAACCCTAACACTAACCCTAACCCTAACCCTAACCCATACCCTACGCCGTACGCGAAGCCCTCCCCGAACCCGTACCCTAAGCCGTACCCTAAGCCTAACCCTAAGCCTAACCCTAACCCTAGGCTACCCTTGACTGCTTCTGCCTCCAATAGATTTCCTAAGCACTAGTGTTTTAAGGAACAGCTTAAAAAGAGAATCCTAATGTGATTTCTTTATAATGTGTGTGTTCCTTATATTATCTTAGTGTCTAAACTCTTCTCCATGGCTGGACACCCAAATAATGTTCCTTTACGTGCTAAGGGGTATCTAGAGAGTGGGATAGGTTTAATAACTACCCTAACCCTAACGCGTACCCTAACCCTAACCCCTACCCTAACCCTAACACGTACCCTAATCCTAACCCGTACCCTAAACCGAGCCCTAACCCTAACACTAACCGTAACCCTAACCCTAACCCATACCCTACGCCGTACCCGAAGCCCTCCCCGAACCCGTACCCTAAGCCGTACCCTAAGCCTAACCCTAAGCCTAATCCTAACCCTAGGCTACCCTTGACTGCTTCTGCCTCCAATACATTTCCTAAGCACTAGTGTTTTAAGGAACAGCTTAAAAAGAGAATCCTAATGTGATTTCCTTATAATGGGTGTGTTCCTTATCTTATCCTAGTGTCTAAAGTCTTCTCCATGGCTGGACCCCCAAATAATATTCCTTTACGTACTAAGGGGTAACTAGAGAGTGGGATAGGTTTAATAACTACCCTATTCGTAACACGTACCCTAACCCTAACCCCTACCCTAACCCTAACACGAACCCTAATCCTAACCCGTACCCTAAAAAGAGCCCTAACCCTAACACTAACCCTAACCCTAACCCTAACCCCTACCCTACGCCGTACCCGAAGCCCTCCCCGAACACGTACCCTAAGACGTACCCTAAGCCTAACCCTAAGCCTAACCCTAACCCTAGGCTACCCTTGACTGCTTCTGCCTCCAATAGAATTCCTAAGCACTAGTGTTTTAAGGAACAGCTTAAAAAGAGAATCCTAATGTGATTTCTTTATAATGGGTGTGTTCATTATCTTATCCTAGTGTCTAAACTCTTCTCCATGGCTGGACCCCCAAATAATATTCCTTTACGTGCTAATGGGTAACTAGAGAGTGGGATAGGTTTAATAACTACCCTATCCGTAACACGTTCCCTAACCCTAACCCCTACCCTAACCCTAACACGAACCCTAATCCTAACACGTACCCTAAAACGAGCCCTAACCCTAACACTAAACCTAACCCTAACCCTAACCCATACCCTACGCCGTACCCGAAGCCCTCCCCGAACACGTACCCTAAGCCGTACCCTAAGCCTAACCCTAAGCCTAACCCTAACCCTAGGCTACCCTTGACTGCTTCTGCCTCCAATAGATTTCCTAAGCACTAGTGTTTTAAGGAACAGCTTAAAAAGAGAATCCTAATGTGATTTCTTTATAATGGGTGTGTTCCTTATCTAATCCTCGTGTCTAAACTCTTCTCCATGGCTGGACCCCCAAATAATATTCCTTTATGTGCTAAGGGGTATCGAGAGAGTGGGATAGGTTTAATCACTACCCTAACCCTAACGCGTACCCTAACCCTAACCCCTACCCTAACCCTAACACGTACCCTAATCCTAACCCGTACCCTAAACCGAGCCCTAACCCTAACACTAACCCTAACCCTAACCCTAACCCATACCCTACGCCGTACCCGAAGCCCTCCCCGAACCCGTACCCTAAGCCGTACCCTAAGCCTAACCCTAAGCCTAACCCTAACCCTAGGCTACCCTTGACTGCTTCTGCCTCCAATAGATTTCCTAAGCACTAGTGTTTTAAGGAACAGCTTAAAAAGAGAATCCTAATGTGATTTCTTTATAATGGGTGTGTTCCTTATCTAATCCTAGTGTCTAAACTCTTCTCCATGGCTGGACCCCCAAATAATATTCCTTTATGTGCTAAGGGGTATCGAGAGAGTGGGATAGGTTTAATCACTACCCTAACCCTAACGCGTACCCTAACCCTAACCCCTACCCTAACCCTAACACGTACCCTAATCCTAACTCGTACCCTAACACGAGCCCTAACCCTAACACTAACCCTAACCCTAACCCTAACCCATACCCTACGCCGTACCCGAAGCCCTCCCCAAACCCGTACCCTAAGCCGTACCCTAAGCCTAACCCTAAGCCTAACCCTAACCCTAGGCTACCCTTGACTGCTTCTGCCTCCAATAGATTTCCTAAGCACTAGTGTTTTAAGGAACAGCTTAAAAAGAGAATCCTAATGTGATTTCTTTATAATGTGTGTGTTCCTTATATTATCTTAGTGTCTAAACTCTTCTCCATGGCTGGACCCCCAAATAATATTCCTTTACGTGCTAAGGGGTATCTAGAGAGTGGGATAGGTTTAATCACTACCCTAACCGTAACGCGTACCCTAACCCTAACCCCTACCCTAACCCTAACACGTACCCTAATCCTAACCCGTACCCTAAACCGAGCCCTAACCCTAACACTAACCATAACCCTAACCCTAACCCATACCCTACGCCGTACCCGAAGCCCTCCCCGAACACGTACTCTAAGCTGTACCCTAAGCCTAACCCTAAGCCTAACCCTAACCCTAGGCTACCCTTGACTGCTTCTGCCTCCAATAGATTTCCTAAGCACTAGTGTTTTAAGGAACAGCTTAAAAAGAGAATCCTAATGTGATTTCTTTATAATGGGTGTGTTCCTTATCTAATCCTAGTGTCTAAACTCTTCTCCATGGCTGGACCCCCAAATAATATTCCTTTATGTGCTAAGGGGTATCTAGAGAGTGGGATAGGTTTAATCACTACCCTAACCCTAACGCGTACCCTAACCCTAACCCCTACCCTAACCCTAACACGTACCCTAATCCTAACCCGTACCCTAAACCGAGCCCTAACCCTAACCTTAACCCTAACCCATACCCTACGCCGTACCCGAAGCCCTCCCCGAACCCGTACCCTAAGCCGTACCCTAAGCCTAACCCTAAGCCTAACCCTAATCCTAGGCTACCCTTGACTGCTTCTGCCTCCAATAGATTTCCTAAGCACTAGTGTTTTAAGGAACAGCTTAAAAAGAGAATCCTAATGTTATTTCTTTATAATGTGTGTGTTCCTTATCTTATCCTAGTGTCTAAACTCTTCTCCATGGCTGGACCCCCAAATAATATTCCTTTACGTGCTAAGGGGTACCTAGAGAGTGGGATAGGTTTAATAACTACCCTAACCCTAACGCGTACCCTAACGCTCACCCCTACCCTAAACCTAACACGTACCCTAATCCTAACCCGTACCCTAAACCGAGCCCTAACCCTAACACTAACCCTAACCCTAACCCTAACCCATACCCTACGCCGTACCCGAAGCCCTCCCCGAACCCGTACCCTAAGCCGTACCCTAAGCCTAACCCTAAGCCTAACCCTAACCCTATGCTACCCTTGACTGCTTCTGCCTACAATAGATTTCCTAAGCACTAGTGTTTTAAGGAACAGCTTAAAAAGAGAATCCTAATGTGATTTCTTTATAATGTGTGTGTTCCTTATATTATCTTAGTGTCTAAACTCTTCTCCATGGCTGGACCCCCTAATAATATTCCTTTACGTGCTAAGGGGTATCTAGAGAGTGGGATAGGTTTAATAACTACCCTAACCCTAACGCGTACCCTAACCCTAACCCCTACCCTAACACTAACACGTACCCTAATCCTAACCCGTACCCTAAACCGAGCCCTAACCCTAACACTAACCCTAACCCTAACCCTAACCCATACCCTACGCCGTACCCGAAGCCCTCCCCGAACCCGTACCCTAAGCCGTACCCTAAGCCTAACCCTAAGCCTAACCCTAACCCTAGGCTACCCTTGACTGCTTCTGCCTCCAATAGATTTCCTAAGCACTAGTGTTTTAAGGAACAGCTTAAAAAGAGAATCCTAATGTGATTTCTTTATAATGGGTGTGTTCCTTATCTAATCCTAGTGTCTAAACTCTTCTCCATGGCTGGACCCCCAAATAATATTCCTTTATGTGCTAAGGGGTATCGAGAGAGTGGGATAGGTTTAATCACTACCCTAACCCTAACGCGTACCCTAACCCTAACCCCTACCCTAACCCTAACACGTACCCTAATCCTAACCCGTACCCTAAACCGAGCCCTAACCCTAACACTAACCCTAACCCTAACCCTAACCCATACCCTACGCCGTACCCGAAGCCCTCCCCAAACCCGTACCCTAAGCCGTACCCTAAGCCTAACCCTAAGCCTAACCCTAACCCTAGGCTACCCTTGACTGCTTCTGCCTCCAATAGATTTCCTAAGCACTAGTGTTTTAAGGAACAGCTTAAAAAGAGAATCCTAATGTGATTTCTTTATAATGTGTGTATTACTTATATTATCTTAGTGTCTAAACTCTTCTCCATGGCTGGACCCCCAAATAATGTTCCTTCACGTGCTAAGGGGTATCTAGAGAGTGGGATAGGTTTAATAACTACCCTAACCCTAACGCGTACCCTAACCCTAACCCCTACCCTAACCCTAACACGTACCCTAATCCTAAACCGTACCCTAAACCGAGCCCTAACCCTAACACTAACCGTAACCCTAACCCTAACCCATACCCTACGCCGTACCCGAAGCCTTCCCCGAACCCGTACCCTAAGCCGTACCTTAAGCCTAACCCTAAGCCTAACCCTAACCCTAGGCTACCCTTGACTGCTTCTGCCTCCAATAGATTTCCTAAGCACTAGTGTTTTAAGGAACAGCTTAAAAAGAGAATCCTAATGTGATTTCTTTATAATGGGTGTGTTCCTTATCTTATCCTAGTGTCTAAAGTCTTCTCCATGGCTGGACCCCCAAATAATATTCCTTTACGTAATAAGGGGTAACTAGAGAGTGGGATAGGTTTAATAACTACCCTATTCGTAACACGTACCCTAACCCTAACCCCTACCCTAACCCTAACACGAAACCTAATCCTAACCCGTACCCTAAAACGAGCCCTAACCCTAACACTAACCCTAACCCTAACCCTAACCCATACCCTACGCCGTGCCCGAAGCCCTCCCCGAACACGTACCCTAAGCTGTACCCTAAGCCTAACCGTAAGCCTAACCCTAACCCTAGGCTACCCTTGACTGCTTCTGCCTCCAATAGATTTCCTAAGCACTAGTGTTTTAAGGAACAGCTTAAAAAGAGAATCCTAATGTGATTTCTTTATAATGTGTGTGTTCCTTATATTATCTTAGTGTCTAAACTCTTCTCCATGGCTGGACCCCCTAATAATATTCCTTTACGTGCTAAGGGGTATCTAGAGAGTGGGATAGGTTTAATAACTACCCTAACCCTAACGCGTACCCTAACCCTAACCCCTATCCTAACCCTAACACGTACCCTAATCCTAACCCGTACCCTAAACCGAGCCCTAACCCTAACACTAAACCTAACCCTAACCCTAACCCATACCCTACGCCGTACCCGAAGCCCTCCCCGAACCTGTACCCTAAGCCGTACCCTAAGCCTAACCCTAAGCCTAACCCTAACCCTATGCTACCCTTGACTGCTTCTGCCTACAATAGATTTCCTAAGCACTAGTGTTTTAAGGAACAGCTTAAAAAGAGAATCCTAATGTGATTTCTTTATAATGTGTGTGTTCCTTATATTATCTTAGTGTCTAAACTCTTCTCCATGGCTGGACCCCCTAATAATATTCCTTTACCTGCTAAGGGGTATCTAGAGAGTGGGATAGGTTTAATAACTACCCTAACCCTAACGCGTACCCTAACCCTAACCCCTACCCTAACCCTAACACGTACCCTAATCCTAACCCGTACCCTAAACCGAGCCCTAACCCTAACACTAACCCTAACCCTAACCCTAACCCATACCCTACGCCGTACCCGAAGCCCTCCCCGAACCCGTACCCTAAGCCGTACCCTAAGCCTAACCCTAAGCCTAACCCTATCCCTAGGCTACCCTTGACTGCTTCTGCCTCCAATAGATTTCCTAAGCACTAGTGTTTTAAGGAACAGCTTAAAAAGAGAATCCTAATGTGATTTCTTTATAATGGGTGTGTTCCTTATCTTATCCTAGTGTCTAAACTCTTCTCCATGGCTGGACCCCCAAATAATATTCCTTTACGTGCTAATGGGTAACTAGAGAGTGGGATAGGTTTAATAACTACCCTATCCGTAACACGTACCCTAACCCTCACCCCTACCCTAACCCTAACACGAACCCTAATCCTAACCCGTACCCTAAAACGAGCCCTAACCCTAACACTAAACCTAACCCTCACCCTAAACCATACCCTACGCCGTACCCGAAGCCCTCCACGAACACGTACCCTAAGCCGTACCCTAAGCCTAACCCTAAGCCTAACCCTAACCCTAGGCTACCCTTGACTGCTTCTGCCTCCAATAGATTTCCTAAGCACTAGTGTTTTAAGGAACAGCTTAAAAAGAGAATCCTAATGTGATTTCTTTATAATGGGTGTGTTCCTTATCTAATCCTAGTGTCTAAACACTTCTCCATGGCTGGACGCCCAAATAATATTCCTTTATGTGCTAAGGGGTATCGAGAGAGTGGGATAGGTTTAATCACTACCCTAACCCTAACGCGTACCCTAAACCTAACCCCTACCCTAACCCTAACACGTAACCTAATCCTAACCCGTACCCTAAACCGAGCCCTAACCCTAACACTAACCCTAACCCTAACCCTAACCCATACCCTACGCCGTACCCGAAGCCCTCCCCGAAACCGTACCCTAAGCCGTACCCTAAGCCTAACCCTAAGCCTAACCCTAACCCTAGGCTACCCTTGACTGCTTCTGCCTCCAATAGATTTCCTAAGCACTAGTGTTTTAAGGAACAGCTTAAAAAGAGAATCATAATGTGATTTCTTTATAATGTGTGTGTTCCTTATATTATCTTAGTGTCTAAACTCTTCTCCATGGCTGGACACCCAAATAATGTTCCTTTACGTGCTAAGGGGTATCTAGAGAGTGGGATAGGTTTAATAACTACCCTAACCCTAACGCGTACCCTAACCCTAACCCCTACCCTAACCCTAACACGTACCCTAATCCTAACCCGTACCCTAAACCGAGCCCTAACCCTAACACTAACCGTAACCCTAACCCTAACCCATACCCTACGCCGTACCCGAAGCCCTCCCCGAACCCGTACCCTAGGCCGTACCCTAAGCCTAACCGTAAGCTTAACCCTAAACCTAGGCTACCCTTGACTGCTTCTGCCTCCAATACATTTCCTAAGCACTAGTGTTTTAAGGAACAGCTTAAAAAGAGAATCCTAATGTGATTTCTTTATAATGGGTGTGTTCCTTATCTTATCCTAGTGTCTAAAGTCTTCTCCATGGCTGGACCCCCAAATAATATTCCTTTACGTGCTAAGGGGTAACTAGAGAGTGGGATAGGTTTAATAACTACCCTATTCGTAACACGTACCCTAACCCTAACCCCTACCCTAACCCTAACACGAACCCTAATCCTAACCCGTACCCTAAAACGAGCCCTAACCCTAACACTAACCCTAACCCTAACCCTAACCCATACCCTACGCCGTACCCGAAGCCCTCCCCGAACACGTACCCTAAGCCGTACCCTAAGCCTAACCCTAACCCTAGGCTACCCTTGACTGCTTCTGCCTCCAATAGATTTCCTAAGCACTAGTGTTTTAAGGAACAGCTTAAAAAGAGAATCCTAATGTGATTTCTTTATAATGGGTGTGTTCCTTATCTAATCCTAGTGTCTAAACTCTTCTCCATGGCTGGACCCCCAAATAATATTCCTTTATGTGCTAAGGGGTATCTAGAGAGTGGGATAGGTTTAATCACTACCCTAACCCTAACGCGTACCCTAACCCTAACCCCTACCCTAACCCTAACACGTACCCTAATCCTAACCCGTACCCTAAACCGATCCCTAACCCTAACACTAACCCTAACCCTAACCCTAACCCATACCCTACGCCGTACCCGAAGCCCTCCCCGAACACGTACCCTAAGCCGTACCCTAAGCCTAACCCTAAGCCTAACCCTAACCCTAGGCTACCCTTGACTGCTTCTGCCTCCAATAGATTTCCTAAGCACTAGTGTTTTAAGGAACAGCTTAAAAAGAGAATCCTAATGTGATTTCTTTATAATGGGTGTGTTCCTTATCTAATCCTAGTGTCTAAACTCTTCTCCATGGCTGGACCCCCAAATAATATTCTTTATGTGCTAAGGGGTATCGAGAGAGTGGGATAGGTTTAATCACTACCCTAACCCTAACGCGTACCCTAACCCTAACCCCTACCCTAACCCTAACACGTACCCTAATCCTAACTCGTACCCTAAAACGAGCCCTAACCCTAACACTAACCCTAACCCTAACCCTAACCCATACACTACGCCGTACCCGAAGCCCTCCCCAAACCCGTACCCTAAGCCGTACCCTAAGCCTAACCCTAAGCCTAACCCTAACCCTAGGCTACCCTTGACTGCTTCTGCCTCCAATAGATTTCCTAAGCACTAGTGTTTTAAGGAACAGCTTAAAAAGAGAATCCTAATGTGATTTCTTTATAATGTGTGTGTTCCTTATATTATCTTAGTGTCTAAACTCTTCTCCATGGCTGGACCCCCAAATAATATTCCTTTACGTGCTAAGGGGTATCTAGAGAGTGGGATAGGTTTAATCACTACCCTAACCGTAACGCGTACCCTAACCCTAACCCCTACCCTTACCCTAACACGTACCCTAATCCTAACCCGTACCCTAAACCGAGCCCTAACCCTAACACTAACCCTAACCCTAACACTAACCCATACCCTACGCCGTAACAGAAGCCCTCCCCGAACCCGTATCCTAAGCCGTACCCTAAGCCTACCCCTAAGCCTAACCCTAACCCTAGGCTACCCTTGACTGCTTCTGCCTCCAATAGATTTCCTAAGCACTAGTGTTTTAAGGAACAGCTTAAAAAGAGAATCCTAATGTTATTTCTTTAAAATGTGTGTGTTCCTTATCTTATCCTAGTGTCTAAACTCTTCTCCATGGCTGGACCCCCAAATAATATTCCTTTACGTGCTAAGGGGTATCTAGAGAGTGGCATAGGTTTAATCACTACCCTAACCGTAACGCGTACCTTAACCCTAACCCCTACCCTAACCCTAACACGTACCCTAATCCTAACCCGTACCCTAAACCGAGCCCTAACCCTAACACTAACCCTAACCCTAACCCTAACCCATACACTACGCCGTACCCGAAGCCCTCCCCGAACACGTACCCTAAGCCGTACCCTAAGCCTAACCCTAAGCCTAACCCTAACCCTAGGCTACCCTTGACTGCTTCTGCCTCCAATAGATTTCCTAAGCACTAGTGTTTTAAGGAACAGCTTAAAAACCGAATCCTAATGTGATTTCTTTATAATGGGTGTGTTCCTTATCTAATCCTAGTGTCTAAACTCTTCTCCATGGCTGGACCCCCAAATAATATTCCTTTACGTGCTAAGGGGTATCTAGAGAGTGGGATAGGTTTAATCACTACCCTAACCCTAACGCGTACCCTAACCCTAACACCTACCCTAACCCTAACACGTACCCTAATCCTAACCCGTACCCTAACCCGAGCCCTAACCCTAACACTAACCCTAACCCTAACCCTAACCCATACCCTACGCCGTGCCCGAAGCCCTCCCCGAACCCGTACCCTAAGCCGTACCCTAAGCCTAACCCTAAGCCTAACCCTAACCCTAGGCTACCCTTGACTGCTTCTACCTCCAATAGATTTCCTAAGCACTAGTGTTTTAAGGAACAGCTTAAAAAGAGAATCCTAATGTGATTTCTTTATAATGGGTGTGTTCCTTATCTTATCCTAGTGTCTAAACTCTTCTCCATGGCTGGACCCCCAAATAATATTCCTTTACGTGCTAAGGGGTAACTAGAGAGTGGGATAGGTTTAATAACTACCCTAACCCTAACGCGTACCCTAACGCTAACCCCTACCCTAACCCTAACACGTACCCTAATCCTAACCCGTACCCTAAACCGAGCCCTAACCCTAACACTAACCCTAACCTTAACCCTAACCCATACCCTACGCCGTACCCGAAGCCCTCCCCGAACCCGTACACTAAGCCGTACCCTAAGCCTAACCCTAAGCCTAACCCTAACCCTAGGCTACCCTTGACTGCTTCTGCCTCCAATAGATTTCCTAAGCACTAGTGTTTTAAGGAACAGCTTAAAAAGAGAATCCTAATGTGATTTCTTTATAATGTGTTTGTTCCTTATATTATCTTAGTGTCTAAACTCTTCTCCATGGCTGGACCCCCTAATAATATTCCTTTCCGTGCTAAGGGGTATCTAGAGAATGGGATAGGTTTAATAACTACCCTAACCCTAACGCGTACCCTAACCCTAACCCCTACCCTAACCCTAACACGTACCCTAATCCTAACCCGTACCCTAAACCGAGCCCTAACCCTAACACTAACCCTAACACTAACCCTAACCCATACCCTACGCCGTACCCGAAGCCCTCCCCGAACCCTTACCCTAAGCCGTACCCTAAGCCTAACCCTAAGCCTAACCCTAACCCTAGGCTACCCTTGACTGCCTCTGCCTCCAATAGATTTCCTAAGCACTAGTGTTTTAAGGAACAGCTTAAAAAGAGAATCCTAATGTGAATTCTTTATAATGGGTGTGTTCCTTATCTTATCCTAGTGTCTAAACTCTTCTCCATGGCTGGACCCCCAAATAATATTCCTTTACGTGCTAAGGGGTAACTAGAGAGTGGGATAGGTTTAATAACTACCCTATCCGTAACACGTACCCTAACCCTAACCCCTACCCTAACCCTAACACGAACCCTAATCCTAACCCGTACCCTAAAACGAGCCCTAACCCTAACACTAACCCTAACCCTAACCCTAACCCATACCCTACGCTGTACCCGAAGCCCTCCCCGAACACGTACCCTAAGCCGTACCCTAAGCCTAACCCTAAGCCTAACCCTAACCCTAGGCTACCCTTGACTGCTTCTGCCTCCAATAGATTTCCTAAGCCCTAGTGTTTTAAGGAACAGCTTAAAAAGAGAATCCTAATGTGATTTCTTTATAATGGGTGTGTTCCTTATCTAATCCTAGTGTCTAAACTCTTCTCCATGGCTGGACCCCCAAATAATATTCATTTATGTCCTAAGGGGTATCGAGAGAGTGGGATAGGTTTAATCACTACCCTAACCCTAACGCGTACCCTAACCCTAACCCCTACCCTAACCCTAACACGTACCCTAATCCTAACCCGTACCCTAAACCGAGCCCTAACCCTAACACTAACCCTAACCCTAACCCTAACCCATACCCTACGCCGTACCCGAAGCCCTCCCCGAACCCGTACCCTAAGCCGTACCCTAAGCCTAACCCTAAGCCTAACCCTAACCCTAGGCTACCCTTGACTGCTTCTGCCTCCAATAGATTTCCTAAGCACTAGTGTTTTAAGGAACAGCTTAAAAAGAGAATCCTAATGTGATTTCTTTATAATGTGTGTGTTCCTTATATTATCTTAGTGTCTAAACTCTTCTCCATGGCTGGACCCCCAAATAATATTCCTTTACGTGCTAAGGGGTATCTAGAGAGTGGGATAGGTTTAATCTCTACCTTAACCGTAACGCGTACCCTAACCCTAACCCCTACCCTAACCCTAACACGTACCCTAATCCTAACCCGTACCCTAAACCGAGCCCTAACCCTAACACTAATCCTAACCCTAACCCTAACCCATACCCTACGCCGTACCCGAAGCCCTCCCCGAACACGTACCCTAAGCCGTACCCTAAGCCTAACCCTAAGCCTAACCCTAACCCTAGGCTACCCTTGACTGCTTCTGCCTCCAACAGATTTCCTAAGCAGTAGTGTTTTAAGGAACAGCTTAAAAAGAGAATCCTAATGTGATTTCATTATAATGGGTGTGTTCCTTATCTAATCCTAGTGTCTAAACTCTTCTCCATGGCTGGACCCCCAAATAATATTCCTTTATGTGCTAAGGGGTATCTAGAGAGTGGGATAGGTTTAATCACTACCCTAACCCTAACGCGTACCCTAACCCTAACCCCTACCCTAACCCTAACACGTACACTAATCCTAACCCGTACCCTAAACCGAGCCCTAACCCTAACACTAACCCTAACCCTAACACTAACCCATACCCTACGCCGTACCAGAAGCCCTCCCCGAACCCGTATCCTAAGCCGTACCCTAAGCCTACCCCTAAGCCTAACCCTAACCCTAGGCTACCCTTGACTGCTTCTGCCTCCAATAGATTTCCTAAGCACTAGTGTTTTAAGGAACAGCTTAAAAAGAGAATCCTAATGTTATTTCTTTATAATGTGTGTGTTCCTTATCTTATCCTAGTGTCTAAACTCTTCTCCATGGCTGGACCCCCAAATAATATTCCTTTACGTGCTAAGGGGTATCTAGAGAGTGGGATAGGTTTAATCACTACCCTAACCGTAACGCGTACCCTAACCCTAACCACTACCCTAACCCTAACACGTACCCTAATCCTAACCCGTATCCTAAACCGAGCCCTAACCCTAACACTAACCCTAACCCTAACCCTAACCCATACACTACGCCGTAACCGAAGCCCTCCCCGAACACGTACCCTAAGCCGTACCCTAAGCCTAACCCTAAGCCTAACCCTAACCCTAGGCTACCCTTGACTGCTTCTGCCTCCAACAGATTTCCTAAGCACTAGTGTTTTAAGGAACAGCTTAAAAAGAGAATCCTAATGTGATTTCTTTATAATGGGTGTGTTCCTTATCTAATCCTAGTGTCTAAACTCTTCTCCATGGCTGGACCCCCAAATAATATTCCTTTATGTGCTAAGGGGTATCTAGAGAGTGGGATAGGTTTAATCACTACCCTAACCCTAACGCGTACCATAACCCTAACCCCTACCCTAACCCTAACACGTACCCTAATCCTAACCCTTACCATAAACCGAGCCCTAACCCTAACACTAACCCTAACCCTAACACTAACCCATACCTTACGCCGTACCCGAAGCCCTCCCCGAACCCGTATCCTAAGCCGTACCCTAAGCCTACCCCTAAGCCTAACCCTAACCCTAGGCTACCCTTGACTGCTTCTGCCTCCAATAGATTTCCTAAGCACTAGTGTTTTAAGGAACAGCTTAAAAAGAGAATCCTAATGTTATTTCTTTATAATGTGTGTGTTCCTTATCTTATCCTAGTGTCTAAACTCTTCTCCATGGCTGGACCCCCTAATAATATTCCTTTACGTGCTAAGTGGTATCTAGAGAGTGGGATAGGTTTAATAACTACCCTAACCCTAACGCGTACCCTAACCCTAACCCCTACCATAACCCTAACACGTACCCTAATCCTAACCCGTACCCTAAACCGAGCCCTACCCCTAACACTAACCCTAACCCTAACCCTAACCCATACCCTACGCCGTACCCGAAGCCCTCCCCGAACCCGTACCCTAAGCCGTACCCTAAGCCTAACCCTAAGCCTAACCCTAACCCTAGGCTACCCTTGACTGCTTCTGCCTCCAATAGATTTCCTAAGCACTAGTGTTTTAAGGAACAGCTTAAAAAGAGAATCCTAATGTGATTTCTTTATAATGGGTGTGTTCCTTATCTAATCCTAGTGTCTAAACTCTTCTCCATGGCTGGACCCCCAAATAATATTCATTTATGTCCTAAGGGGTATCGAGAGAGTGGGATAGGTTTAATCACTACCCTAACCCTAACGCGTACCCTAACCCTAACCCCTACCCTAACCCTAACACGTACCCTAATCCTAACCCGTACCCTAAACCGAGCCCTAACCCTAACACTAACCCTAACCCTAACCCTAACCCATACCCTACGCCGTACCCGAAGCCCTCCCCGAACCCGTACCCTAAGCCGTACCCTAAGCCTAACCCTAAGCCTAACCCTAACCCTAGGCTACCCTTGACTGCTTCTGCCTCCAATAGATTTCCTAAGCACTAGTGTTTTAAGGAACAGCTTAAAAAGAGAATCCTAATGTGATTTCTTTATAATGTGTGTGTTCCTTATATTATCTTAGTGTCTAAACTCTTCTCCATGGCTGGACCCCCAAATAATATTCCTTTACGTGCTAAGGGGTATCTAGAGAGTGGGATAGGTTTAATCACTACCCTAACCGTAACGCGTACCCTAACCCTAACCCCTACCCTAACCCTAACACGTACCCTAATCCTAACCCGTACCCTAAACCGAGCCCTAACCCTAACACTAACCCTAACCCTAACCCTAACCCATACCCTACGCCGTACACGAAGCCCTCCCCGAACACGTACCCTAAGCCGTACCCTAAGCCTAACCCTAAGCCTAACCCTAACCCTAGGCTACCCTTGACTGCTTCTGCCTCCAATAGATTTCCTAAGCACTAGTGTTTTAAGGAACAGCTTAAAAAGAGAATCCTAATGTGATTCCTTTATAATGTGTGTGTTCCTTATATTATCTTAGTGTCTATACTCTTCTCCATGGCTGGACCCCCAAATAATATTCCTTTACGTGCTAAGGGGTATCTAGAGAGTGGGATAGGTTTAATCACTACCCTAACCGTAACGCGTACCCTAACCCTAACCCCTACCCTAACCCTAACACGTACCCTAATCCTAACCCGTACCCTAAACCGAGCCCTAACCCTAACACTAACCCTAACCCTAACCCTAACCCATACCCTACGCCGTACCCGAAGCTCTCCCCGAACACGTACCCTAAGCCGTACCCTAAGCCGTACCCTAAGCCTAACCCTAACCCTAGGCTACCCTTGACTGCTTTTGCCTCCAACAGATTTCCTAAGCACTAGTGTTTTAAGGAACAGCTTAAAAAGAGAATCCTAATGTGATTTCTTTATAATGGGTGTGTTCCTTATCTAATCCTAGTGTCTAAACTCTTCTCCATGGCTGGACCCCCAAATAATATTCCTTTATGTGCTAAGGGGTATCTAGAGAGTGGGATAGTTTTAATCACTACCCTAACCCTAACGCGTACCCTAACGCTAACCCCTACCCTAACCCTAACACGTACCCTAATCCTAACCCGTACCCTAAACCGAGCCCTAACCCTAACACTAACCCTAACCCTAACCCTAACCCATACCTTACGCCGTACCCGAAGCCCTCCCCGAACCCGGATCCTAAGCCGTACCCTAAGCCTACCCCAAAGCCTAACCCTAACCCTAGGCTACCCTTGACTGCTTCTGCCTCCAATAGATTTCCTAAGCACTAGTGTTTTAAGGAACAGCTTAAAAAGAGAATCCTAATGTGATTTCTTTATAATGGGTGTGTTCCTTATCTTATCCTAGTGTCTAAACTCTTCTCCATGGCTGGACCCCCAAATAATATTCCTTTACGTGCTAAGGGGTACCTAGAGAGTGGGATAGGTTTAATAACTACCCTAACCCTAACGCGTACCCTAACGCTAACCCCTACCTTAACCCTAACACGTACCCTAATCCTAACCCGTACCCTAAACCGAGCCCTAACCGTAACACTAACCCTAACCTTAACCCTAACCCATACCCTACGCCGTACCCGAAGCCCTCCCCGAACCCTTACCCTAAGCCGTACCCTAAGCCTAACCCTAACCCTAGGCTACCCTTGACTGCCTCTGCCTCCAATAGATTTCCTAAGCACTAGTGTTTTAAGGAACAGCTTAAAAAGAGAATCCTAATGTGAATTCTTTATAATGGGTGTGTTCCTTATCTTATCCTAGTGTCTAAACTCTTCTCCATGGCTGGACCCCCAAATAATATTCCTTTACGTGCTAAGGGGTAACTAGAGAGTGGGATAGGTTTAATAACTACCCTATCCGTAACACGTACCCTAACCCTAACCCCTACCCTAACCCTAACACGAACCCTAATCCTAACCCGTACCCTAAAACGAGCCCTAACCCTAACACTAACCCTAACCCTAACCCTAACCCATACCCTACGCCATACCCGAAGCCCTCCCCGAACACGTACCCTAAGCCGTACCCTAAGCCTAACCCTAAGCCTAACCCTAACCCTAGGCTACCCTTGACTGCTTCTGCCTCCAATAGATTTCCTAAGCACTAGTGTTTTAAGGAACAGCTTAAAAAGAGAATCCTAATGTGATTTCTTTATAATGGGTGTGTTCCTTATCTAATCCTAGTGTCTAAACTCTTCTCCATGGCTGGACCCCCAAATAATATTCATTTATGTCCTAAGGGGTATCGAGAGAGTGGGATAGGTTTAATCACTACCCTAACCCTAACGCGTACCCTAAACCTAACCCCTACCCTAACCCTAACACGTACCCTAATCCTAACCCGTACCCTAAACCGAGCCCTAACCCTAACACTAACCCTAACCCTAACCCTAACCCATACCCTACGCCGTACCCGAAGCCCTCCCCGAACCCGTACCCTAAGCCGTACCCTAAGCCTAACCCTAAGCCTAACCCTAACCCTAGGCTACCCTTGACTGCTTCTGCCTCCAATAGATTTCCTAAGCACTAGTGTTTTAAGGAACAGCTTAAAAAGAGAATCCTAATGTGATTTCTTTATAATGTGTGTGTTCCTTATATTATCTTAGTGTCTAAACTCTTCTCCATGGCTGGACCCCCAAATAATATTCCTTTACGTGCTAAGGGGTATCTAGAGAGTGGGATAGGTTTAATCACTACCCTAACCCTAACGCGTACCCTAACCCTAACCCCTACCCTAACCCTAACACGTACCCTAATCCTAACCCGTACCCTAAACCGAGCCCTAACCCTAACACTAACCCTAACCCTAACCCTAACCCATACCTTACGCCGTACCCGAAGCCCTCCCCGAACCCGGATCCTAAGCCGTACCCTAAGCCTACCCCAAAGCCTAACCCTAACCCTAGGCTACCCTTGACTGCTTCTGCCTCCAATAGATTTCCTAAGCACTAGTGTTTTAAGGAACAGCTTAAAAAGAGAATCCTAATGTTATTTCTTTATAATGTGTGTGTTCCTTATCTTTTCCTAGTGTCTAAACTCTTCTCCATGGCTGGACCCCCAAATAATATTCCTTTACGTGCTAAGGGGTACCTAGAGAGTGGGATAGGTTTAATAACTACCCTAACCCTAACGCGTACCCTAACGCTAACCCCAACCCTAACCCTAACACGTACCCTAATCCTAACCCGTACCCTAAACCGAGCCCTAACCCTAACACTAACCCTAACCCTAACCCTAACCCATACCCTACGCCGTGCCCGAAGCCCTCCCCGAACCCGTACCCTAAGCCGTACCCTAAGCCTAACCCTAAGCCTAACCCTAACCCTAGGCTACCCTTGACTGCTTCTGCCTCCAATAGATTTCCTAAGCACTAGTGTTTTAAGGAACAGCTTTAAAAGACAATCCTAATGTGATTTCTTTATAATGGGTGTGTTCCTTATCTTATCCTAGTGTCTAAACTCTTCTCCATGGCTGGACCCCCAAATAATATTCCTTTACGTGCTAAGGGGTAACTAGAGAGTGGGATAGGTTTAATAACTACCCTTACCCTAACGCGTACCCGAACGCTAACCCCTACCCTAACCCTAACACGTACCCTAATCCTAACCCGTACCCTAAACCGAGCCCTAACCCTAACACTAACCCTAACCCTAACCCTAACCCATACCTTACGCCGTACCCGAAGCCCTCCCCGAACACGTACCCTAAGCCGTACCCTAAGCCTAACCGTAAGCCTCACCCTAACCCTAGGCTACCCTTGACTGCTTCTGCCTCGAATATATTTCCTAAGCACTAGTGTTTTAAGGAACAGCTTAAAAAGAGAATCCTAATGTGATTTCTTTATAATGTGTGTGTTCCTTATATTATCTTAGTGTCTAAACTCTTCTCCATGGCTGGACCCCCTAATAATATTCCTTTACGTGCTAAGGGGTATCTAGAGAGTGGGATAGGTTTAATAACTACCCTAACCCTAACGCGTAACCTAACCCTAACCCCTACCCTAACCCTAACACGTACCCTAATCCTAACCCGTACCCTAAACCGAGCCCTAACCCTAACACTAACCCTAACCCTAACCCTAACCCATACCCTACGCCGTGCCCGAAGCCCTCCCCGAACCCGTACCCTAAGCCGTACCCTAAGCCTAACCCTAAGCCTAACCCTAACCCAAGGCTACCCTTGACTGCTTCTGCCTCCAATAGATTTCCTAAGCACTAGTGTTTTAAGGAACAGCTTAAAAAGAGAATCCTAATGTGATTTCTTTATAATGGGTGTGTTCCTTATCTTATCCTAGTGTCTAAACTCTTCTCCATGGCTGGACCCCCAAATAATATTCCTTTACGTGCTAAGGGGTAACTAGAGAGTGGGATAGGTTTAATAACTACCCTAACCCTAACGCGTACCCTAACGCTAACCCCTACCCTAACCCTAACACGTACCCTAATCCTAACCCGTACCCTAAACCGAGCCCTAACCGTAACACTAACCCTAACCTTAACCCTAACCCATACCCTACGCCGTACCCGAAGCCCTCCCCGAACCCTTACCCTAAGCCGTACCCTAAGCCGTACCCTAAGCCTAACCCTAACCCTAGGCTACCCTTGACTGCCTCTGCCTCCAATAGATTTCCTAAGCACTAGTGTTTTAAGGAACAGCTTAAAAAGAGAATCCTAATGTGAATTCTTTATAATGGGTGTGTTCCTTATCTTATCCTAGTGTCTAAACTCTTCTCCATGGCTGGACCCCCAAATAATATTCCTTTACGTGCTAAGGGGTAACTAGAGAGTGGGATAGGTTTAATAACTACCCTATCCGTAACACGTACCCTAACCCTAACCCCTACCCTAACCCTAACACGAACCCTAATCCTAACCCGTACCCTAAAACGAGCCCTAACCCTAACACTAACCCTAACCCTAACCCTAACCCATACCCTACGCCATACCCGAAGCCCTCCCCGAACACGTACCCTAAGCCGTACCCTAAGCCTAACCCTAAGCCTAACCCTAACCCTAGGCTACCCTTGACTGCTTCTGCCTCCAATAGATTTCCTAAGCACTAGTGTTTTAAGGAACAGCTTAAAAAGAGAATCCTAATGTGATTTCTTTATAATGGGTGTGTTCCTTATCTAATCCTAGTGTCTAAACTCTTCTCCATGGCTGGACCCCCAAATAATATTCATTTATGTCCTAAGGGGTATCGAGAGAGTGGGATAGGTTTAATCACTACCCTAACCCTAACGCGTACCCTAAACCTAACCCCTACCCTAACCCTAACACGTACCCTAATCCTAACCCGTACCCTAAACCGAGCCCTAACCCTAACACTAACCCTAACCCTAACCCTAACCCATACCCTACGCCGTACCCGAAGCCCTCCCCGAACCCGTACCCTAAGCCGTACCCTAAGCCTAACCCTAAGCCTAACCCTAACCCTAGGCTACCCTTGACTGCTTCTGCCTCCAATAGATTTCCTAAGCACTAGTGTTTTAAGGAACAGCTTAAAAAGAGAATCCTAATGTGATTTCTTTATAATGTGTGTGTTCCTTATATTATCTTAGTGTCTAAACTCTTCTCCATGGCTGGACCCCCAAATAATATTCCTTTACGTGCTAAGGGGTATCTAGAGAGTGGGATAGGTTTAATCACTACCCTAACCCTAACGCGTACCCTAACCCTAACCCCTACCCTAACCCTAACACGTACCCTAATCCTAACCCGTACCCTAAACCGAGCCCTAACCCTAACACTAACCCTAACCCTAACCCTAACCCATACCTTACGCCGTACCCGAAGCCCTCCCCGAACCCGGATCCTAAGCCGTACCCTAAGCCTACCCCAAAGCCTAACCCTAACCCTAGGCTACCCTTGACTGCTTCTGCCTCCAATAGATTTCCTAAGCACTAGTGTTTTAAGGAACAGCTTAAAAAGAGAATCCTAATGTTATTTCTTTATAATGTGTGTGTTCCTTATCTTTTCCTAGTGTCTAAACTCTTCTCCATGGCTGGACCCCCAAATAATATTCCTTTACGTGCTAAGGGGTACCTAGAGAGTGGGATAGGTTTAATAACTACCCTAACCCTAACGCGTACCCTAACGCTAACCCCAACCCTAACCCTAACACGTACCCTAATCCTAACCCGTACCCTAAACCGAGCCCTAACCCTAACACTAACCCTAACCCTAACCCTAACCCATACCCTACGCCGTGCCCGAAGCCCTCCCCGAACCCGTACCCTAAGCCGTACCCTAAGCCTAACCCTAAGCCTAACCCTAACCCTAGGCTACCCTTGACTGCTTCTGCCTCCAATAGATTTCCTAAGCACTAGTGTTTTAAGGAACAGCTTTAAAAGACAATCCTAATGTGATTTCTTTATAATGGGTGTGTTCCTTATCTTATCCTAGTGTCTAAACTCTTCTCCATGGCTGGACCCCCAAATAATATTCCTTTACGTGCTAAGGGGTAACTAGAGAGTGGGATAGGTTTAATAACTACCCTTACCCTAACGCGTACCCGAACGCTAACCCCTACCCTAACCCTAACACGTACCCTAATCCTAACCCGTACCCTAAACCGAGCCCTAACCCTAACACTAACCCTAACCCTAACCCTAACCCATACCTTACGCCGTACCCGAAGCCCTCCCCGAACACGTACCCTAAGCCGTACCCTAAGCCTAACCGTAAGCCTCACCCTAACCCTAGGCTACCCTTGACTGCTTCTGCCTCGAATATATTTCCTAAGCACTAGTGTTTTAAGGAACAGCTTAAAAAGAGAATCCTAATGTGATTTCTTTATAATGTGTGTGTTCCTTATATTATCTTAGTGTCTAAACTCTTCTCCATGGCTGGACCCCCTAATAATATTCCTTTACGTGCTAAGGGGTATCTAGAGAGTGGGATAGGTTTAATAACTACCCTAACCCTAACGCGTACCCTAACCCTAACCCCTACCCTAACCCTAACACGTACCCTAATCCTAACCCGTACCCTAAACCGAGCCCTAACCCTAACACTAACCCTAACCCTAACCCTAACCCATACCCTACGCCGTGCCCGAAGCCCTCCCCGAACCCGTACCCTAAGCCGTACCCTAAGCCTAACCCTAAGCCTAACCCTAACCCAAGGCTACCCTTGACTGCTTCTGCCTCCAATAGATTTCCTAAGCACTAGTGTTTTAAGGAACAGCTTAAAAAGAGAATCCTAATGTGATTTCTTTATAATGGGTGTGTTCCTTATCTTATCCTAGTGTCTAAACTCTTCTCCATGGCTGGACCCCCAAATAATATTCCTTTACGTGCTAAGGGGTAACTAGAGAGTGGGATAGGTTTAATAACTACCCTAACCCTAACGCGTACCCTAACGCTAACCCCTACCCTAACCCTAACACGTACCCTAATCCTAACCCGTACCCTAAACCGAGCCCTAACCGTAACACTAACCCTAACCTTAACCCTAACCCATACCCTACGCCGTACCCGAAGCCCTCCCCGAACCCTTACCCTAAGCCGTACCCTAAGCCGTACCCTAAGCCTAACCCTAACCCTAGGCTACCCTTGACTGCCTCTGCCTCCAATAGATTTCCTAAGCACTAGTGTTTTAAGGAACAGCTTAAAAAGAGAATCCTAATGTGAATTCTTTATAATGGGTGTGTTCCTTATCTTATCCTAGTGTCTAAACTCTTCTCCATGGCTGGACCCCCAAATAATATTCCTTTACGTGCTAAGGGGTAACTAGAGAGTGGGATAGGTTTAATAACTACCCTATCCGTAACACGTACCCTAACCCTAACCCCTACCCTAACCCTAACACGAACCCTAATCCTAACCCGTACCCTAAAACGAGCCCTAACCCTAACACTAACCCTAACCCTAACCCTAACCCATACCCTACGCCATACCCGAAGCCCTCCCCGAACACGTACCCTAAGCCGTACCCTAAGCCTAACCCTAAGCCTAACCCTAACCCTAGGCTACCCTTGACTGCTTCTGCCTCCAATAGATTTCCTAAGCACTAGTGTTTTAAGGAACAGCTTAAAAAGAGAATCCTAATGTGATTTCTTTATAATGGGTGTGTTCCTTATCTAATCCTAGTGTCTAAACTCTTCTCCATGGCTGGACCCCCAAATAATATTCATTTATGTCCTAAGGGGTATCGAGAGAGTGGGATAGGTTTAATCACTACCCTAACCCTAACGCGTACCCTAACCCTAACCCCTACCCTAACCCTAACACGTACCCTAATCCTAACCCGTACCCTAAACCGAGCCCTAACCCTAACACTAACCCTAACCCTAACCCTAACCCATACCCTACGCCGTACCCGAAGCCCTCCCCGAACCCGTACCCTAAGCCGTACCCTAAGCCTAACCCTAAGCCTAACCCTAACCCTAGGCTACCCTTGACTGCTTCTGCCTCCAATAGATTTCCTAAGCACTAGTGTTTTAAGGAACAGCTTAAAAAGAGAATCCTAATGTGATTTCTTTATAATGTGTGTGTTCCTTATATTATCTTAGTGTCTAAACTCTACTCCATGGCTGGACCCCCAAATAATATTCCTTTACGTGCTAAGGGGTATCTAGAGAGTGGGATAGGTTTAATCACTACCCTAACCGTAACGCGTACCCTAACCCTAACCCCTACCCTAACCCTAACACGTACCCTAATCCTAACCCGTACCCTAAACCGAGCCCTAACCCTAACACTAACCCTAACCCTAACCCTAACCCATACCCTACGCCGTACACGAAGCCCTCCCCGAACACGTACCCTAAGCCGTACCCTAAGCCTAACCCTAAGCCGAACCCTAACCCTAGGCTACCCTTGACTGCTTCTGCCTCCGACAGATTTCCTAAGCAGTAGTGTTTTAAGGAACAGCTTAAAAAGAGAATCCTAATGTGATTTCATTATAATGGGTGTGTTCCTTATCTTATCCTAGTGTCTAAACTCTTCTCCATGGCTGGACCCCCAAATAATATTCCTTTATGTGCTAAGGGGTATCTAGAGATTGGGATAGGTTTAATCACTACCCTAAACCTAATGCGTACCCTAACCCTAACCACTACCCTAACCCTAACACGTACCCTAATCCTAACCCGTACCCTACACCGAGCCCTAACCCTAACACTAACCCTAACCCTAACACTAACCCATACCCTACGCCATACCAGAAGCCCTCCCCGAACCCGTATCCTAAGCCGTACACTAAGCCTACCCCTAAGCCTAACCCTAACCCTAGGCTACCCTTGACTGCTTCTGCCTCCAATAGATTTCCTAAGCACTAGTGTTTTAAGGAACAGCTTAAAAAGAGAATCCTAATGTTATTTCTTTATAATGTGTGTGTTCCTTATCTTATCCTAGTGTCTAAACTCTTCTCCATGGCTGGACCCCCAAATAATATTCCTTTACGTGCTAAGGGGTATCTAGAGAGTGGGATAGGTTTAATCACTACCCTAACCGTAACGCGTACCCTAACCCTAACCCCTACCCTAACCCTAACACGAACCCTAATCCTAACCCGTACCCTAAAACGAGCCCTAACCCTAACACTAACCCTAACCCTAACCCTAACCCATACCCTACGCCGTACCCGAAGCCCTCCCCGAACACGTACCCTAAGCCATACCCTAAGCCTAACCCTAAGCCTAACCCCAACCCTAGGCTACCCTTGACTGCTTCTGCCTCCAATAGATTTCCTAAGCACTAGTGTTTTAAGGAACAGCTTAAAAACAGAATCCTAATGTGATTTCTTTATAATGGGTGTGTTCCTTATCTAATCCTAGTGTCTAAACTCTTCTCCATGGCTGGACCCCCAAATAATATTCCTTTATGTGCTAAGGGGTATCTAGAGAGTGGGATAGATTTAATCACTACCCTAACCCTAACGCGTACCCTAACCCTAACCCCTACCCTAACCCTAACACGTACCCTAATCCTAACCCGTACCCTAAACCGAGCCCTAACCCTAACACTAACCCTAACCCTAACCCTAACCCATACCCTACGCCGTACCCGAAGCCCTCCCCGAACCCGTACCCTAAGCCGTACCCTAAGCCTAACCCTAAGCCTAACCCTAACCCTAGGCTACCCTTGACTGCTTCTGCCTCCAATAGATTTCCTAAGCACTAGTGTTTTAAGGAACATCTTAAAAAGAGAATCCTAATGTGATTTCTTTATAATGTGTGTGTTCCTTATCTTATCCTAGTGTCTAAACTCTTCTCCATGGCTGGACCCCCAAATAATATTCCTTTACGTGCTAAGGGGTAACTAGAGAGTGGGATAGGTTTAATAACTACCCTAACCCTAACGCGTACCCTAACGCTAGCCCCTACCCTAACCCTAACACGTACCCTAATCCTAACCCGTACCCTAAACCGAGCCCTAACCCTAACACTAACCCTAACCCTAACCCTAACCCATACCCTACGCCGTGCCCGAAGCCCTCCCCGAACCCGTACCCTAAGCCGTACCCTAAGCCTAACCCTAATCCTAACCCTAACCCTAGGCTACCCTTGACTGCTTCTGCCTCCAATAGATTTCCTAAGCACTAGTGTTTTAAGGAACAGCTTAAAAAGAGAATCCTAATGTGATTTCTTTATAATGGGTGTGTTCCTTATCTTATCCTAGTGTCTAAACTCTTCTCCATGGCTGGATCCCCAAATAATATTCCTTTACGTGCTAAGGGGTAACTAGAGAGTGGGATAGGTTTAATAACTACCCTAACCCTAAAGCGTACCCTAACGCTAACCCCTACCCTAACCCTAACACGTACCCTAATCCTAACCCGTACCCTAAACCGAGCCCTAACCCTAACACTAACCCTAACCCTAACCCTAACCCATACCCTACGCCGTACCCGAATCCCTCCCCGAACCCGTACCCTTAGCCGTACCCTAAGCCTAACCCTAAGCCTAACCCTAACCCTAGGCTACCCTTGACTGCTTCTGCCTCCAATAGATTTCCGAAGCACTAGTGTTTTAAGGAACAGCTTAAAAAGAGAATCCTAATGTGATTTCTTTATAATGGGTGTGTTCCTTATCTTATCCTAGTGTCTAAACTCTTCTCCATGGCTGGACCCCCAAATAATATTCCTTTACGTGCTAAGGGGTAACTAGAGAGTGGGATAGGTTTAATAACTACCCTAACCCTAACGCGTACCCTAACGCTAACCCCTACCCTAACCCTAACACGTACCCTAATCCTAACCCGTACCCTAAACCGAGCCCTAACCCTAACACTAACCCTAACCTTAACCCTAACCCATACCCTACGCCGTACCCGAAGCCCTCCCCGAACCCGTACCCTAAGCAGTACCCTAAGCCTAACCCTAAGCCTAACCCTAACCCTAGGCTACCCTTGACTGCTTCTGCCTCCAATAGATTTCCTAAGCACTAGTGTTTTAAGGAACAGCTTAAAAAGAGAATCCTAATGTTATTTCTTTATAATGTGTTTATTCCTTATATTATCTTAGTGTCTAAACTCTTCTCCATGGCTGGACCCCCAAATAATATTCCTTTACGTGCTAAGGGGTAACTAGAGAGTGGGATAGGTTTAATAACTACCCTATCCGTAACACGTACCCTAACCCTAACCCCTACCCTAACCCTAACACGAACCCTAATCCTAACCCGTACCCTAAAACGAGCCCTAACCCTAACACTAACCCTAACTCTAACCCTAACCCATACCCTACGCCGTACCCGAAGCCCTCCCCGAACACGTACCCTAAGCCGTAACCTAAGCCTAACCCTAAGCCTAACCCTAACCCTAGGCTACCCTTGACT
>NW_028124885.1:0-106000 GCF_965194825.1 Balaenoptera physalus
GAGGAGCTTCAAGATGGCGGAAGAGTAAGACGTGGAGATCACCTTCCTCCCCACAAATACATCGGAAATACATCTACATGTGAAACAACTCCTACAGAACACCTACTGAACGCTGGCAGAAGACCTCAGACCTCCCAAAACGCAAGAAACTCCCCCACGTACCTGGGTACTGCAAAATAAAAAAGAAAATACAGAGACAAAAGAATAGGGAACAGACCTGCACCAGTGGGAGGGAGCTGTGAAGGAGGAAAGGTTTCCACACACTAGGAAGCCCCTTTGCAGTCGGAGACTGTGGGTGGCGGAGGGGGAAACTTCGGAGCCACAGAGGAGAGCGCAGAAACAGGGGTGCGAAGGGCAAAGCGGAGAGATTCCCGCACAGAGGATCGGTGCTGACCAGCACTCACCAGACAGAGAGGCTTGTCTGCTCTCTTGCTGGGACGGGTGGGGTCCTGGAGCTGAGGCTTGGGCATCCGAGTTCGGATCCCAGGGAGAGGACTGGGGTTGGCTGCGTGAACACAGCCTGAAGGGGGCTAGTGCGCTACAGCTAGCTGGGAGGGAGTCTGGGAAAATATCTGGAGCTGCCAAAGAGGCAAGGGACTTTTTCTTGCCTCTTTGTTTCCTGGTACACGAGGAGAGGGATTCAGAGTGCCACTTAAAGAGCTCCAGAGACGGGCGCGAGTCGCGGCTATCATCAAGGACCTCAAAGACGGGCATGAGACGCTAAGGCTGCTGCTGCAGCCACCAAGAAGTCTGTGTGCAAGCACAGGACAATACCCACACCTCCCCTCCCAGGAGCCTGTGCAGCCTGCCACTGCCAGTGTCAAATGATCTAGGGAAAACTTCCCCAGGTGAACACAAGGCATGCCTCGGGCTGTTGCAACGTCACGCTTGCCCCTCTGCCGCTGCAGGCTCACCCCACATCTGTACCCCTCCCTCCGCCCGACCTGAGCGAGCCAGAGCTCTCGAGTCAGCTGCTTCTTTAACCCCGTCCTGTCTGAGTGAAGAGCAGACGCACTCAGGTGACCTACACGCAGTGGCGGTTCCAAATCCAAAGCTGAAACTGGGAGCTGTGCAAACAATGAAGAGAAAGGGAAATCTCTCCCAGCCGCCTCAGGAGCAGTGGATTAAATGTCCACAATCAACTTGATGTACCCTGCATATGTGGAATACCTGAATAGACAATGTATCATCCCAAATTGAGGAGGTGGACTTTGGGAGCAACGATATATACATATATAATTCCGTTTTTCTATTTTTGTGAGCATGTATGCGTATGCTTCTGTGTGTGATTTTGTCTGTATAGCTTTGCTTTTATCATTTTTCCTGGGGTTCTCGCTGTCCTTTTTTTAATTTATTACTTAAATAATATTTTTCTTAGTAATTATATTTTATTTTAATAACTATATTTTATTGCATTTTATTTTACCTTCTTCTTCTTTCTTTCTATTTTTCGTCCCTTTAATTCTGAGCCGTGTGGAGGACAGGCTCTTGGTGCTCCAGTCAGGCATCAGCGCTGTGCCACTGAGGTGGGACAGCCAAGCTCAGGACATTGGTCCCCAAGAGACCTACCAACTCCATGTAATATGAAACAGTGAAAATCTCCCAGAGATCTCCATCTCAACGCCAAGACTCAGCTCCATTCAACGGCCAGCAAGCTACAGTGCTGGACACCCAATGCCAAACAAGTAACAAGACAGGAACACAACCCCATCCACTAGCACAAAGGCTGCCTAAAGTCATAGAAAGGCCACAGACACCCCAAAACACACCACCAGACGTGGACCTGTACACCAGAAGGACAAGATCCAGTGTCATGCACCAGAACACAGGCACTAGTCCCCTCCACCAGGAAGCCTACACAACTCATTCAACCAACCTCAGCCACTGGGGACAGACACCAAAGGCAACGGGAGCTACGACCCTGCAGCCTGTGATAAGGAGACCCCAAACACAGTAAGTTAAGCAAAATGAGAAGACAGACAAACACACAGCAGATGAGGGAGCAAGGCAAAAACCCACCAGACCTATCAAATGAACAGGAAATAGGCAGTCTACCTGAAAAAGAATTCATAACCATGATATTAAAGATGATCCAAAATCTTGGAAACTGAATGGAGAAAATAAAACAAACTTTTTACAAGAACCTAGAAAAACTATACAGCAAACAAACAGTGATGAACGACACAATAAAGGAAATTAAAAATTCTCTACAAGGGATCAATAGCAGAATAACGGAGGCAGAAGAACGGATAAGTGACCTGGAAGATGAAAGAGTGGAAATAACTACTGCAGAGCAGAATAAAGGGAAAAAAATGAAACGAATTGAGGACACTTTCAGACACTTCTAGGACAACATTAAACGCACCAACATCCGAATTATATGGGTCCCAGAAGAAAAAGAGGAAAAGAAAGGGACTGAGAAATTATAGTTGAAAATTCCCTAATATGGAAAAGAAAATAGCTAATCAAGTGCAGGAATCACAGGGAGTCCCATACAGGTTAAGTCCCAGGAGAAACACGCCAAGACACATATTAATCAAACTATCAAAATTAAATACAAAGAACAAATATTAAAAGCAGCAAGGGAAACACAACAAACCACACATAAGGGAACCTCCATAAGGTTAACAGCTGACCTTTCAGCAGAAACTCTGCAAGCCAGAAGGGAGTGGCAGGAAATATTTAAAGTGATGAAGGAGAAAAACCTACAAGCAAGATTACTCTACCCAGCAGGGATCTCATTCAGATTTGATGGAAAAGTTAAAACCTTTACAGATAAGCAAAAGCTAAGAGAATTCAGCACCACCAAACCAGCTTTACAACAAATGCTAAAGGAACTTCTCTACGCAGGAAACACAAGAGAAGGAAAAGACCCAAAGCAATTAAGAAAATGGTAATAGGAACATACATATTGATAATTACATTAAATGTAAATGGATTAAATGCTCCAACCAAAAGGCATAGATTGGCGGAATGGATACAAAAACAAGCCCCGTATATATGCTGCCTACAAGAGACCCACTTCATACCTAGGGACACATACAGACTGAAAGTGAGGGGATGGAAAAAGATAGCCCATGCAAATGGAAATCAAAAGCAAGCTGGAGTAGCAATTCTCATATCAGACAAAATACACTTTGAAACAAAGACTATTACAAGAGACAAAGAAGGACACTACATAATGCTCAAGGGATCAATCCAAGAAGAAGATATAACAATTGTAAGTACTTATGCACCCAACATAGGAGTACCGCACTATATAAGGCAAATACTAACAGCCATAAAAGGGGAAATCGACAGTATCACAGTCATAGTAGGGGACTTTAACACCCCACTTTCAACAATGGACAGATGATCCAAAATGAACATAAATGAGGAAACACAAGCTTTAAATGATACGTTAAACGAGATGGACTTAAATAATATTTATAGGACATTCCATCCAAAAACAACAGAATACACATTCTTCTCAAGTGCTCATGGAACATTCTCCAGGATAGACCATATCGTGGGTCACAAACCAAGCCATGGTAAATTTAAGAAAATTGAAATAATATCAAGTATCTTTTCCGAAAACAACGCTATGAGACTAGATATCAAATACAGGAAAAAATCTGTGAGAAATACAAACACATGGAGGCCGAACAACACACTACTTAATAACCAGGAGATCACTGCAGAAATCAAAAATTACCTAGAAACAAATGACAATGAAAACACGAAGACCCAAAACCTATGGGATGCAGCAAAAGCAGTTCTAAGAGGGAAGTCTATAACAATAATATCCTACCTTAAGAAACAAGAAACGTCTCAAATAAACAACCTAAACTTACAACTAATGCAATTAGAGAAAGAAGAACAAAAACCCCGCAAAGTTAGCAGAAGAAGTCATAAAAATCACATCACAAATAAATGGCAAAGAAATGAAGAACACGACAGCAAAGATCAATAAAACCAAAAGCTGCTTCTTTGAAAAAGAAAATGGTCCGAAGAACCAAGGGAAAGACGGGAATAAAGATGACGACCTACTCGAGAATCGACTTAAGGATACAGGGAGGGGGAAGGGTAAGCTGGGACAAAGTGAGAGAGTGGCATGGACATATATACACTACCAAACATAAAAAACATAGCTAGTGGGAAGGAGCCGCATAGCACAGGGAGATGAGCTCGGTGCTTTGTGAACACCTAGAGGGGTGGGATAGAGAGGGTGGGAGGGAGGGAGATTCACGAGGGTAGAGATATGGGGACATATGTATATGTATAACTGATTCACTTTGTGCTATAGCAGAAACAGTGACACCATTGTAAAGCAATTATACTCTAATAAAGATGTTAAAACACAAGGACAACTAAAAGCTGGTTCTTTGATAAGATAAACCAAATTGATAAACCATTAGCCAGACGCATCAGAGAAAAAGAGAGAAGACTCAAATCAATAGAATTAGAAATGAAAAAGAAGAAGTAACAACTGACACTGCAGAAATACAAAGGATCATGAGAGATTACTACAAGCAACTATAGGCCAAGAAAATGAACCGCCTGGAAGAAATGGAGAAATTCTTAGAAATGCACAACCTTCCGAGACTGAACCAGGAAGAAATAGAAAATATTTAAAAAAACAATCACTAGCACTGAAATTGAAACTGTGATTACCATTCTTCCAACAGACAAAAGCCCAGGACCAGATGGCTTCACAGGCGAATTCTATCAAACATTTAGAGAAGAGCTATCACCTATCCTTCTCAAACTCTTCCAAAATACAGCAGAGTGGGAACACTCCCAAACTCATTCTGCGAGGCCACCATCACTGTGTTACCAAAACCAGACAAAGGTGTCACAAAGAAAGAAAACTATAGGCCAATATCACTGATGAACATAGATGCACAAATCCTCAACAAAATACTAACAAACAGAACCCTACAGCGCATTAAAAGGATCATACACTATGATCAAGTGGGGTTTATCCCAGGAATGCAAGACTTCTTCAATATATGCAAATCAATCAACCTGATACACCACATTAAAGAATTGAAGGAGAAAAACCATATGGTCATCTCAATAGACGCAAAGAAAGCTTTCGACAAAATTCAACACTCATTTTTCATAAAAACCCTCCAGAAAGTAGGCATAGAGGGAACTTTCCTCAACATAATACAGGCCATATATGACAAACCCACAGCAAACATTGTCCTCAATGGTGACAAAATGAAACCTTTTCCACTAAGATCAGGAACAAGACAAGGTTGCCCACTCTCACCACTATTATTCAACATAGTTTTGGAAGTTTTAGCCACAGTGATCAGAGAAGAAAAAAAATAAAAGGAATCCAAATTGGAAAAGAACAAGTAACGCTGTCACTGCTTGCAGAAGACATGATACTATACATAGAGAATCCTAAAGATGCTACCAGAAAACTACTACAGCTAATCAATGAATTTGTTAAAGTAGGAGGATACAAAATTAATGTACAGAAATGTCTTGCATTCCTATACACTAATCATGAAAAATCTGAAAGTGAAATAAAGAAAACACTCCCATTTACCATTGCAACCAAAAGAATAAACTATCTAGGAATAAACCTACCTAAGGAGAAAAAAGCCCCATATGCAGAAAATGATGACACTGATGAAAGAAATTAAAGATGATACAAATAGATGGAGAGATATACCATGTTCTTGGATTGGAAGAATCAACACTGTTAAAATGACTGTACTACCCAAAACAATCTACTGATTCAATGCAATCCCTATAAAACTACCACTGGCACTTTTCACAGAACTAGAACAGTAATTTCACAGTTTTTATGCAAACCAAAAGATCCCGAAATAGCCAAAGCAACCTGGAGAAAGCATAACGGAGCTGGAGGAATCAGGCTCCCTGACTTCAGACGATATTACAAAGCTTCATTAATGATGACAGTATGGTACTGGCACAGAAACAGAAATATAGATCAATGGAACAGGATAGAAAGCCCAGAGGTAAACCCACACACATATCATAAACTCATCATTGATAACGGAGGCAAGGATATACAATGGAGAAAAGACAGCCTCTTCAATAAGTGGTGCTGGGAAAACTGGACAGCTACATGTAAAACAATGAAATTAGAACACTCCCTAACAGCACACACAAAAGTAACCTCAAAATGGATTAAAGACCTAAATGTAAAGCCAGATGCTATCAAACTCTTAGAGGAAAACATAGGCAGAACACGCTATGACATAAATCACAGCAAGATCCTTTTTGACACACCTCCTAGAGAAATGGAAATAAAAGCAGAAATAAACAAATGGGACTTAATGAAACTTAAAAACTTTGCACAGCAAAGGAAAACATAAAAAAGATGAAAAGACAACCCTCAGAATGGTAGAAAATATTTGCAGATGAAACAAATGACAAAGGATTAATCTCCAACATTTACAAGCAGCTCATGCAGCTTAATATCAAAAAAAACAAACAACCCAATCGAAAAACGGGCAGAAAATCTAAATAGACATTTCTCAAAAGAAGATATACAGACTGCCAACAGACACATGAAAGGATGCTCAACATCACTAATCATTAGAGAAAGGCAAATCAAAACTACAATGAAGGAGGAGCTTCAAGATGGCGGAAGAGTAAGACGTGGAGATCACCTTCCTCCCCACAAATACATCGGAAATACATCTACATGTGAAACAACTCCTACAGAACACCTACTGAACGCTGGCAGAAGACCTCAGACCCCCCAAAACGCAAGAAACTCCCTCACGTACCTGGGTACTGCAAAATAAAAAAGAAAATACAGAGACAAAAGAATAGGGAACAGACCTGCACCAGTGGGAGGGAGCTGTGAAGGAGGAAAGGTTTCCACACACTAGGAAGCCCCTTTGCAGTCGGAGACTGTGGGTGGCGGAGGGGGAAACTTCGGAGCCACAGAGGAGAGTGCAGAAACAGGGGTGCGAAGGGCAAAGCGGAGAGATTCCCACACAGAGGATCGGTGCTGACCAGCACTCACCAGACAGAGAGGCTTGTCTGCTCTCTTGCTGGGACGGGTGGGGTCCTGGAGCTGAGGCTTGGGCATCCGAGTTCGGATCCCAGGGAGAGGACTGGGGTTGGCTGTGTGAACACAGCCTGAAGGGGGCTAGTGCGCTACAGCTAGCTGGGAGGGAGTCTGGGAAAATATCTGGAGCTGCCAAAGAGGCAAGAGACTTTTTCTTGCCTCTTTGTTTCCTGGTACACAAGGAGAGGGATTCAGAGTGCCACTTAAAGAGCTCCAGAGATGGGCGCGAGTCGCGGCTATCATCAAAGACCTCAAAGACGGGCATGAGACGCTAAGGCTGCTGCTGCAGCCACCAAGAAGTCTGTGTGCAAGCACAGGACAATACCCACACCTCCCCTCCCAGGAGCCTGTGCCGCCTGCCACTGCCAGTGTCAAATGATCTAGGGAAAATTTCCCCAGGTGAACACAAGGCATGCCTCGGGCTGTTGCAACGTCACGCTTGCCCCTCTGACGCTGCAGGCTCCCCCCACATCTGTACCCCTCCCTCCGCCCGACCTGAGCGAGCCAGAGCTCTCGAGTCAGCTGCTTCTTTAACCCCGTCCTGTCTGAGTGAAGAGCAGACGCACTCAGGTGACCTACACGCAGTGGCGGTTCCAAATCCAAAGCTGAAACTGGGAGCTGTGCAAACAATGAAGAGAAAGGGAAATCTCTCCCAGCCGCCTCAGGAGCAGTGGATTAAATGTCCACAATCAACTTGATGTACCCTGCATATGTGGAATACCTGAATAGACAATGTATCATCCCAAATTGAGGAGGTGGACTTTGGGAGCAATGATATATACATATATAATTCCGTTTTTCTATTTTTGTGAGCATGTATGCGTATGCTTCTGTGTGTGATTTTGTCTGTATAGCTTTGCTTTTATCATTTTTCCTGGGGTTCTCTCTGTCCTTTTTTAAATTTATTACTTAAATAATATTTTTCTAAGTAATTATATTTTATTTTAATAACTATATTTTATTGCATTTTATTTTACCTTCTTCTTCTTTCTTTCTATTTTTCCTCCCTTTAATTCTGAGCCGTGTGGAGGACAGGCTCTTGGTGCTCCAGTCAGGCATCAGCGCTGTGCCACTGAGGTGGGACAGCCAAGCTCAGGACATTGGTCCACAAGAGACCTACCAACTCCATGTAATATGAAACAGTGAAAATCTCCCAGAGATCTCCATCTCAACGCCAAGACTCAGCTCCATTCAACGGCCAGCAAGCTACAGTGCTGGACACCCAATGCCAAACAAGTAACAAGACAGGAAAACAACCCCATCCACTAGCACAAAGGCTGCCTAAAATCATAGAACGGCCACAGACACCCCAAAACACAAAACCAGACGTGGACCTGTACACCAGAAGGACAAGATCCAGTGTCATGCACCAGAACACAGGCACTAGTCCCCTCCACCAGGAAGCGTACACAACTCACTCAACCAACCTCAGCCACTGGGGACAGACACCAAAGGCAACGGGAGCTACGACCCTGCAGCCTGTGATAAGGAGACCCCAAACACAGTAAGTTAAGCAAAATGAGAAGACAGACAAACACACAGCAGATGAGGGAGCAAGGCAAAAACCCACCAGACCTATCAAATGAACAGGAAATAGGCAGTCTACCTGAAAAAGAATTCATAACCATGATATTAAAGATGATCCAAAATCTTGGAAACTGAATGGAGAAAATAAAACAAACTTTTTACAAGAACCTAGAAAAACTATACAGCAAACAAACAGTGATGAACAACAGAATAAATGAAATTAAAAATTCTCTAGAGGGGATCAATAGCAGAATAACGGAGGCAGAAGAACGGATAAGTGACCTGGAAGATGAAAGAGTGGAAATAACTACTGCAGAGCAGAATAAAGGGAAAAAAATGAAACGAATTGAGGACACTTTCAGACACTTCTAGGACAAGATTAAACGCACCAATATCCGAATTATAGGGGTCCCAGAATAAAAAGAGGAAAAGAAAGGGACTGAGAAATTATAGTTGAAAATTCCCTAATATGGAAAAGCAAATAGCTAATCAAGTGCAGGAAACACAGAGAGACCCATACAGGTTAAGTCCCAGGAGAAACACGCCAAGACACATATTAATCGAACTATCAAAAATTAAATACAAAGAACAAATATTAAAAGCAGCAAGGGAAACACAACAAATCACACATAAGGGAACCTCCATAAGGTTAACAGCTGACCTTTCAGCAGAAACTCTGCAAGCCAGAAGGGAGTGGCAGGAAATATTTAAAGTGATGAAGGAGAAAAACCTACAAGCAAGATTACTCTACCCAGCAGGGATCTCATTCAGATTTGATGGAAAAGTTAAAACCTTTACAGATAAGCAAAAGCTAAGAGAATTCAGCACCACCAAACCAGCTTTACAACAAATGCTAAAGGAACTTCTCTACGCAGGAAACACAAGAGAAGGAAAAGACCCAAAGCAATTAAGAAAATGGTAATAGGAACATACATATTGATAATTACATTAAATGTAAATGGATTAAATGCTCCAACCAAAAGGCATAGATTGGCGGAATGGATACAAAAACAAGCCCCGTATATATGCTGCCTACAAGAGACCCACTTCATACCTAGGGACACATACAGACTGAAAGTGAGGGGATGGAAAAAGATAGCCGATGCAAATGGAAATCAAAAGCAAGCTGGAGTAGCAATTCTCATATCAGACAAAATACACTTTGAAACAAAGACTATTACAAGAGACAAACAAGGACACTACATAATGCTCAAGAGATCAATCCAAGAAGAAGATATAACAATTGTAAGTACTTATGCACCCAACATAGGAGAAGCGCACTACATAAGGCAAATACTAACAGCCATAAAAGGGGAAATCGACAGTATCACAGTCATAGTAGGGGACTTTAACACCCCACTTTCAACAATGGACAGATGATCCAAAATGAAAATAAATGAGGAAACACAAGCTTTAAATGATACGTTAAACGAGATGGACTTAAATAATATTTATAGGACATTCCATCCAAAAACAACAGAATACACATTCTTCTCAAGTGCTCATGGAACATCCTCCAGGATAGACCATATCGTGGGTCACAAACCAAGCCATGGTAAATTTAAGAAAATTGAAATCATATCAAGTATCTTTTCTGAAAACAATGCTATGAGACTAGATATCAATTACAGGAAAAAATCTGTAAGAAATACAAACACATGGAGGCCGAACAGCACACTACTTAATAACCAAGAGATCACTGCAGAAATCAAAAATTACCTAGAAACAAATGACAATGTAAACACGAACACCCAAAACCTATGGGATGCAGCAAAAGCAGTTCTAAGAGGGAAGTTTATAACAATATTATCCTACCTTAAGAAACAAGAAACGTCTCAAATAAACAACCTAAACTTACAACTAATGCAATTAGAGAAAGAAGAACAAAAACCCCGCCAAGTTAGCAGAAGGAAAGAAGTCATAAAAATCACATCACAAATAAATGGCAAAGAAATGACGAACACGACAGCAAAGATCAATAAAACCAAAAGCTGCTTCTTTGAAAAAGAAAATGGTCAGAAGAACCAGGGGAAAGACGGGAATAAAGATGAAGACCTACTCGAGAATCGACTTAAGGATACAGGGAGGGGGAAGGGTAAGCTGGGACAAAGTGAGAGAGTGGCATGGACATATATACACTACCAAACATAAAAAACATAGCTAGTGGGAAGGAGCCGCATAGCACAGGGAGATGAGCTCGGTGCTTTGTGAACACCTAGAGGGGTGGGATAGAGAGGGTGGGAGGGAGGGAGAGTCACGAGGGTAGAGATATGGGGACATATGTATATGTATAACTGATTCACTTTGTGCTATAGCAGAAACAGAGACACCATTGTAAAGCAATTATACTCTAATAAAGATGTTAAAACACAAAGACAACTAAAAGCTGGTTCTTTGATAAGATAAACCAAATTGATAAACCATTAGCCACAGGCATCAGAGAAAAAGAGAGAAGACTCAAATCAATAGAATTAGAAATGAAACAGAAGAAGTAACAACTGACACTGCAGAAATACAAAGGATCATGAGAGATTACTACAAGCAACTATATGCCAAGAAAATGAACCGCCTGGAAGAAATGGAGAAATTCTTAGAAATGCACAACCTTCCGAGACTGAACCAGGAAGAAATAGAAAATATTAAAAAAAACAATCACTAGCACTGAAATTGAAACTGTGATTACCATTCTTCCAACAGACAAAAGCCCAGGACCAGATGGCTTTACAGGCGAATTCTATCAAACATTTAGAGAAGAGCTATCACCTATCCTTCTCAAACTCTTCCAAAATACAGCAGAGTGGGAACACTCCCAAACTCATTCTGCGAGGCCACCATCACTGTGATACCAAAACCAGACAAAGGTGTCACAAAGAAAGAAAACTATAGGCCAATATCACTGATGAACATAGATGCACAAATCCTCAACAAAATACTAACAAACAGAACCCTACAGCGCATTAAAAGGATCATACACTATGATCAAGTGGGGTTTATCGCAGGAATGCAAGACTTCTTCAATATATGCAAATCAATCAACCTGATACACCACATTAAAGAATTGAAGGAGAAAAACCATATGGTCATCTCAATAGACGCAAAGAAAGCTTTCGACAAAATTCAACACTCATTTTTCATAAAAACCCTCCAGAAAGTAGGCATAGAGGGAACTTTCCTCAACATAATACAGGCCATATATGACAAACCCACAGCAAACATTGTCCTCAATGGTGACAAAATGAAACCGTTTCCACTAAGAACAGGAACAAGACAAGGTTGCCCACTCTCACCACTATTATTCGACATAGTTTTGGAAGTTTTAGCCACAGTGGTCAGAGAAGAAAAAAAATAAAAGGAATCCAAATTGCAAAAGAACAAGTAATGCTGTCACTGCTTGCAGAAGGCAGGATACTATACATAGAGAATCCTAAAGATGCTACCAGAAAACTGCTAGACCTAATCAATGAATTTGTTAAAGTAGGAGGATACAAAATTAATGCGCAGAAATGTCTTGCATTCCTATACATTAATCATGAAAAATCTGAAAGTGAAATAAAGAAAACACTCCCATTTACCATTGCAACCAAAAGAATAAACTATCTAGGAATAAACCTACCTAAGGAGAAAAAAGCCCCATATGCAGAAAATGATGACACTGATGAAAGAAATTAAAGATGATACAAATAGATGGAGAGATATACCATGTTCTTGGATTGGAAGAATCAACACTGTTAAAATGACTGTACTACCCAAAACAATCTACTGATTCAATGCAATCCCTATAAAACTACCACTGGCACTTTTCACAGAACTAGAACAGTAATTTCACAGTTTTTATGCAAAGCAAAAGATCCCGAAATAGCCAAAGCAACCTGGAGAAAGCATAACGGAGCTGGAGGAATCAGGCTCCCTGACTTCAGACGCTATTACAAAGCTTCATTAATGATGACAGTATGGTACTGGCACAGAAACAGAAATATAGATCAATGGAACAGGATAGAAAGCCCAGAGGTAAACCCACACACATATCATAAACTCATCATTGATAATGGAGGCAAGGATATACAATGGAGAAAAGACAGCCTCTTCAATAAGTGGTGCTGGGAAAACTGGACAGCTACATGTAAAACAATGAAATTAGAACACTCCCTAACAGCACACACAAAAGTAACCTCAAAATGGATTAAAGACCTAAATGTAAAGCCAGATGCTATCAAACTCTTAGAGGAAAACATAGGCAGAACACGCTATGACATAAATCACAGCAAGATCCTTTTTGACACACCTCCTAGAGAAATGGAAATAAAAGCAGAAATAAACAAATGGGACTTAATGAAACTTAAAAACTTTGCACAGCAAAGGAAAACATAAAAAAGATGAAAAGACAACCCTCAGAATGGTAGAAAATATTTGCAGATGAAACAAATGACAAAGGATTAATCTCCAACATTTACAAGCAGCTCATGCAGCTTAATATCAAAAAAAACAAACAACCCAATCGAAAAACGGGCAGAAAATCTAAATAGACATTTCTCAAAAGAAGATATACAGACTGCCAACAGACACATGAAAGGATGCTCAACAACACTAATCATTAGAGAAAGGCAAATCAAAACTACAGTGAAGGAGGAGCTTCAAGATGGCGGAAGAGTAAGACGTGGAGATCACCTTCCTCCCCACAAATACATCGGAAATACATCTACATGTGGAACAACTCCTACAGAACACCTACTGAACGCTGGCAGAAGACCTCAGACCTCCCAAAACGCAAGAAACTCCCCCACGTACCTGGGTACTGCAAAATAAAAAAGAAAATACAGAGACAAAAGAATAGGGAACAGACCTGCACCAGTGGGAGGGAGCTGTGAAGGAGGAAAGGTTTCCACACACTAGGAAGCCCCTTTGCAGTCGGAGACTGTGGGTGGCGGAGGGGGAAACTTCGGAGCCACAGAGGAGAGCGCAGAAACAGGGGTGCGAAGGGCAAAGCGGAGAGATTCCCACACAGAGGATCGGTGCTGACCAGCACTCACCAGACAGAGAGGCTTGTCTGCTCTCTTGCTGGGACGGGTGGGGTCCTGGAGCTGAGGCTTGGGCATCCGAGTTCGGATCCCAGGGAGAGGACTGGGGTTGGCTGCGTGAACACAGCCTGAAGGGGGCTAGTGCGCTACAGCTAGCTGGGAGGGAGTCTGGGAAAATATCTGGAGCTGCCAAAGAGGCAAGGGACTTTTTCTTGCCTCTTTGTTTCCTGGTACACGGGGAGAGGGATTCAGAGTGCCACTTAAAGAGCTCCAGAGATGGGCGCGAGTTGCGGCTATCATCAAGGACCTCAAAGACGGGCATGAGACGCTAAGGCTGCTGCTGCAGCCACCAAGAAGTCTGTGTGCAAGCACAGGACAATACCCACACCTCCCCTCCCAGGAGCCTGTGCAGCCTGCCACTGCCAGTGTCAAATGATCTAGGGAAAACTTCCCCAGGTGAACACAAGGCATGCCTCGGGCTGTTGCAACATCACGCTTGCCCCTCTGCCGCTGCAGGCTCACCCCACATCTGTACCCCTCCCTCCGCCCGACCTGAGCGAGCCAGAGCTCTCGAGTCAGCTGCTTCTTTAACCCCGTCCTGTCTGAGTGAAGAGCAGACGCACTCAGGTGACCTACACGCAGTGGCGGTTCCAAATCCAAAGCTGAAACTGGGAGCTGTGCAAACAATGAAGAGAAAGGGAAATCTCTCCCAGCCGCCTCAGGAGCAGTGGATTAAATGTCCACAATCAACTTGATGTACCCTGCATATGTGGAATACCTGAATAGACAATGTATCATCCCAAATTGAGGAGGTGGAGTTTAGGAGCAACGATATATACATATATAATTCCGTTTTTCTATTTTTGTGAGCATGTATGCGTATGCTTCTGTGTGTGATTTTGTCTGTATAGCTTTGCTTTTATCATTTTTCCTGGGGTTCTCGCTGTCCTTTTTTTAATTTATTACTTAAATAATATTTTTCTTAGTAATTATATTTTATTTTAATAACTATATTTTATTGCATTTTATTTTATCTTCTTCTTCTTTCTTTCTATTTTTCCTCCCTTTAATTCTGAGCCATGTGGAGGACAGGCTCTTGGTGCTCCAGTCAGGCATCAGCGCTGTGCCACTGAGGTGGGACAGCCAAGCTCAGGACATTGGTCCACAAGAGACCTACCAACTCCATGTAACATGAAACAGTAAAAATCTCCCAGAGATCTCCATCTCAATGCCAAGACTCAGCTCCATTCAACGGCCAGCAAGCTACAGTGCTGGACACCCAATGCCAAACAAGTAACAAGACAGGAACACAACCCCATCCACTAGCACAAAGGCTGCCTAAAGTCATAGAAAGGCCACAGACACCCCAAAACCCACCACCAGACGTGGACCTGTACACCAGAAGGACAAGATCCAGTGTCATGCACCAGAACACAGGCACTAGTCCCCTCCACCAGGAAGCCTACACAACCCACTCAACCAACCTCAGCCACTGGGGACAGACACCAAAGGCAACGGGAGCTACGACCCTGCAGCCTGTGATAAGGAGACCCCAAACACAGTAAGTTAAGAAAAATGAGAAGACAGAGAAACACACAGCAGATGAGGGAGCAAGGCAAAAACCCACCAGACCTATCAAATGAACAGGAAATAGGCAGTCTACCTGAAAAAGAATTCATAACCATGATATTAAAGATGATCCAAAATCTTGGAAATTGAATGGAGAAAATAAAAGAAACTTTTTACAAGAACCTAGAAAAACTATACAGCAAACAAACAGTGATGAACAACACAATGAATGAAATTAAAAATTCTCTAGAAGGGATCAATAGCAGAATAACGGAGGCAGAAGAACGGATAAGTGACCTGGAAGATAAAAGAGTGGAAATAACTACTGCAGAGCAGAATAAAGGGAAAGAAATGAAAAGAATTGAGGACACTTTCAGACACTTCTAGGACAACATTAAACGCACCAGCATTCGAATTATAGGGGTCCCAGAAGAAAAAGAGGAAAAGAAAGGGACTGAGAAATTATAGTTGAAAACTTCCCTAATATGGAAAAGGAAATAGCTAATCAAGTGCAGGAATCACAGAGAGTCCCATACAGGTTAAATCCCAGGAGAAACACGCCAAGACACATATTAATCAAACTATCAAAAATTAAATACAAAGAACAAATATTAAAAGCAGCAAGGGAAACACAACAAATCACACATAAGGGAACCTCCATAAGGTTAACAGCTGATCTTTCAGCAGAAACTCTGCAAGCCAGAAGGGAGTGGCAGGAATATTTAAAGTGATGAAGGAGAAAAACCTACAAGCAAGATTACTCTACCCAGCAGGGATCTCATTCAGATTTGATGGAGAAGTTAAAACCTTTACAGATAAGCAAAAGCTAAGAGAATTCAGCACCACCAAACCAGCTTTACAACCAATGCTAAAGGAACTTCTCTACGCAGGAAACACAAGAGAAGGAAAAGACCCAAAGCAATTAAGAAAATGGTAATAGGAACATACATATTGATAATTACATTAAATGTAAATGGATTAAATGCTCCAACCAAAAGGCATAGATTGGCGGAATGGATACAAAAACAAGCCCCGTATATATGCTGCCTACAAGAGACCCACTTCATACCTAGGGACACATACAGACTGAAAGTGAGGGGATGGAAAAAGATAGCCCATGCAAATGGAAATCAAAAGCAAGCTGGAGTAGCAATTCTCATATCAGACAAAATACACTTTGAAACAAAGACTATTACAAGAGACAAACAAGGACACTACATAATGCTCAAGGGATCAATCCAAGAAGAAGATATAACAATTGTAAGTACTTATGCACCCAACATAGGAGTACCTCACTACATAAGGCAAATACTAACAGCCAAAAAGGGGGAAATCGACAGTATCAGAGTCATAGTAGGGGACTTTAACACCCCACTTTCACCAATGGACAGATGATCCAAAATGAAAATAAATGAGGAAACACAAGTTTTAAATGATACGTTAAACGAGATGGACTTAAATAATATTTATAGGACATTCCATCCAAAAACAACAGAATACACAGTCTTCTCAAGTGCTCATGGAACATTCTCCAGGATAGACCATATCGTGGGTCACAAACCAAGCCATGGTAAATTTAAGAAAATTGAAATCATATCAAGTATCTTTTCCGAAAACAACGCTATGAGACTAGATATCAATTACAGGAAAAAATCTGTGAGAAATACAAACACATGGAGGCCGAACAACACACTACTTAATAACCAAGAGATCACTGCAGAAATCAAAAATTACCTAGAAACAAATGACAATGAAAACACGAAGACCCAAAACCTATGGGATGCAGCAAAAGCAGTTCTAAGAGGGAAGTCTATAACAATAATATCCTACCTTAAGAAACAAGAAACGTCTCAAATAAACAACCTAAACTTACAACTAATGCAATTAGAGAAAGAAGAACAAAAACCCCGCAAAGTTAGCAGAAGAAGTCATAAAAATCACATCACAAATAAATGGCAAAGAAATGAAGAACACGACAGCAAAGATCAATAAAACCAAAAGCTGCTTCTTTGAAAAAGAAAATGGTCAGAAGAACCAAGGGAAAGACGGGAATAAAGATGACGACCTACTCGAGAATCGACTTAAGGATACAGGGAGGGGGAAGGGTAAGCTGGGACAAAGTGAGAGAGTGGCATGGACATATATACACTACCAAACATAAAAAACATAGCTAGTGGGAAGGAGCCGCATAGCACAGGGAGATGAGCTCGGTGCTTTGTGAACACCTAGAGGGGTGGGATAGAGAGGATGGGAGGGAGGGAGATTCACCAGGTTAGAGATATGGGGACATATGTATATGTATAACTGATTCACTTTGTGCTATAGCAGAAACAGTGACACCATTGTAAAGCAATTATACTCTAATAAAGATGTTAAAACACAAGGACAACTAAAAGCTGGTTCTTTGATAAGATAAACCAAATTGATAAACCATTAGCCAGACGCATCAAAGAAAAAGAGAGAAGACTCAAATCAATAGAATTAGAAATGAAAAAGAAGAAGTAACAACTGACACTGCAGAAATACAAAGGATCATGAGAGATTACTACAAGCAACTATAGGCCAAGAAAATGAACCGCCTGGAAGAAATGGAGAAATTCTTAGAAATGCACAACCTTCCGAGACTGAACCAGGAAGAAATAGAAAATATTAAAAAAAAAACAATCACTAGCACTGAAATTGAAACTGTGATTACCATTCTTCCAACAGACAAAAGCCCAGGACCAGATGGCTTCACAGGCGAATTCTATCAAACATTTAGAGAAGAGCTATCACCTATCCTTCTCAAACTCTTCCAAAATATAGCAGAGTGGGAACACTCCCAAACTCATTCTACGAGGCCACCATCACTGTGATACCAAAACCAGACAAAGGTGTCACAAAGAAAGAAAACTATAGGCCAATATCACTGATGAACATAGATGCACAAATCCTCAACAAAATACTAACAAACAGAACCCTACAGCGCATTAAAACGATCATACACTATGATCAAGTGGGGTTTATCGCAGGAATGCAAGACTTCTTCAATATATGCAAATCAATCAACCTGATACACCACATTAAAGAATTGAAGGAGAAAAACCATATGGTCATCTCAATAGACGCAAAGAAAGCTTTCGACAAAATTCAACACTCATTTTTCATAAAAACCCTCCAGAAAGTAGGCATAGAGGGAACTTTCCTCAACATAATACAGGCCATATATGACAAACCCACAGCAAACATTGTCCTCAATGGTGACAAAATGAAACCTTTTCCACTAAGATCAGGAACAAGACAAGGTTGCCCACTCTCACCACTATTATTCAACATAGTTTTGGAAGTTTTAGCCACAGTGATCAGAGAAGAAAAAAAATAAAAGGAATCCAAATTGGAAAAGAACAAGTAACGCTGTCACTGCTTGCAGAAGACATGATACTATACATAGAGAATCCTAAAGATGCTACCAGAAAACTACTACAGCTAATCAATGAATTTGTTAAAGTAGGAGGATACAAAATTAATGTACAGAAATGTCTTGCATTCCTATACACTAATCATGAAAAATCTGAAAGTGAAATAAAGAAAACACTCCCATTTACCATTGCAACCAAAAGAATAAACTATCTAGGAATAAACCTACCTAAGGAGAAAAAAGCCCCATATGCAGAAAATGATGACACTGATGAAAGAAATTAAAGATGATACAAATAGATGGAGAGATATACCATGTTCTTGGATTGGAAGAATCAACACTGTTAAAATGACTGTACTACCCAAAACAATCTACTGATTCAATGCAATCCCTATAAAACTACCACTGGCACTTTTCACAGAACTAGAACAGTAATTTCACAGTTTTTATGCAAACCAAAAGATCCCGAAATAGCCAAAGCAACCTGGAGAAAGCATAACGGAGCTGGAGGAATTAGGCTCCCTGACTTCAGACGATATTACAAAGCTTCATTAATGATGACAGTATGGTACTGGCACAGAAACAGAAATATAGATCAATGGAACAGGATAGAAAGCCCAGAGGTAAACCCACACACATATCATAAACTCATCATTGATAACGGAGGCAAGGATATACAATGGAGAAAAGACAGCCTCTTCAATAAGTGGTGCTGGGAAAACTGGACAGCTACATGTAAAACAATGAAATTAGAACACTCCCTAACAGCACACACAAAAGTAACCTCAAAATGGATTAAAGACCTAAATGTAAAGCCAGATGCTATCAAACTCTTAGAGGAAAACATAGGCAGAACACGCTATGACATAAATCACAGCAAGATCCTTTTTGACACACCTCCTAGAGAAATGGAAATAAAAGCAGAAATAAACAAATGGGACTTAATGAAACTTAAAAACTTTGCACAGCAAAGGAAAACATAAAAAAGATGAAAAGACAACCCTCAGAATGGTAGAAAATATTTGCAGATGAAACAAATGACAAAGGATTAATCTCCAACATTTACAAGCAGCTCATGCAGCTTAATATCAAAAAAAACAAACAACCCAATCGAAAAACGGGCAGAAAATCTAAATAGACATTTCTCAAAAGAAGATATACAGACTGCCAACAGACACATGAAAGGATGCTCAACATCACTAATCATTAGAGAAAGGCAAATCAAAACTACAATGAAGGAGGAGCTTCAAGATGGCGGAAGAGTAAGACGTGGAGATCACCTTCCTCCCCACAAATACATCGGAAATACATCTACATGTGAAACAACTCCTACAGAACACCTACTGAACGCTGGCAGAAGACCTCAGACCTCCCAAAACGCAAGAAACTCCCTCACGTACCTGGGTACTGCAAAATAAAAAAGAAAATACAGAGACAAAAGAATAGGGAACAGACCTGCACCAGTGGGAGGGAGCTGTGAAGGAGGAAAGGTTTCCACACACTAGGAAGCCCCTTTGCAGTCGGAGACTGTGGGTGGCGGAGGGGGAAACTTCGGAGCCACAGAGGAGAGTGCAGAAACAGGGGTGCGAAGGGCAAAGCGGAGAGATTCCCACACAGAGGATCGGTGCTGACCAGCACTCACCAGACAGAGAGGCTTGTCTGCTCTCTTGCTGGGACGGGTGGGGTCCTGGAGCTGAGGCTTGGGCATCCGAGTTCGGATTCCAGGGAGAGGACTGGGGTTGGCTGCGTGAACACAGCCTGAAGGGGGCTAGTGCGCTACAGCTAGCTGGGAGGGAGTCTGGGAAAATATCTGGAGCTGCCAAAGAGGCAAGAGACTTTTTCTTGCCTCTTTGTTTCCTGGTACACAAGGAGAGGGATTCAGAGTGCCACTTAAAGAGCTCCAGAGATGGGCGCGAGTCGCGGCTATCATCAAAGACCTCAAAGACGGGCATGAGACGCTAAGGCTGCTGCTGCAGCCACCAAGAAGTCTGTGTGCAAGCACAGGACAATACCCACACCTCCCCTCCCAGGAGCCTGTGCCGCCTGCCACTGCCAGTGTCAAATGATCTAGGGAAAATTTCCCCAGGTGAACACAAGGCATGCCTCGGGCTGTTGCAACGTCACGCTTGCCCCTCTGACGCTGCAGGCTCCCCCCACATCTGTACCCCTCCCTCCGCCCGACCTGAGCGAGCCAGAGCTCTCGAGTCAGCTGCTTCTTTAACCCCGTCCTGTCTGAGTGAAGAGCAGACGCACTCAGGTGACCTACACGCAGTGGCGGTTCCAAATCCAAAGCTGAAACTGGGAGCTGTGCAAACAATGAAGAGAAAGGGAAATCTCTCCCAGCCGCCTCAGGAGCAGTGGATTAAATGTCCACAATCAACTTGATGTACCCTGCATATGTGGAATACCTGAATAGACAATGTATCATCCCAAATTGAGGAGGTGGACTTTGGGAGCAATGATATATACATATATAATTCCGTTTTTCTATTTTTGTGAGCATGTATGCGTATGCTTCTGTGTGTGATTTTGTCTGTATAGCTTTGCTTTTATCATTTTTCCTGGGGTTCTCTCTGTCCTTTTTTAAATTTATTACTTAAATAATATTTTTCTAAGTAATTATATTTTATTTTAATAACTATATTTTATTGCATTTTATTTTACCTTCTTCTTCTTTCTTTCTATTTTTCCTCCCTTTAATTCTGAGCCGTGTGGAGGACAGGCTCTTGGTGCTCCAGTCAGGCATCAGCGCTGTGCCACTGAGGTGGGACAGCCAAGCTCAGGACATTGGTCCACAAGAGACCTACCAACTCCATGTAATATGAAACAGTGAAAATCTCCCAGAGATCTCCATCTCAACGCCAAGACTCAGCTCCATTCAACGGCCAGCAAGCTACAGTGCTGGACACCCAATGCCAAACAAGTAACAAGACAGGAAAACAACCCCATCCACTAGCACAAAGGCTGCCTAAAATCATAGAAAGGCCACAGACACCCCAAAACACAAAACCAGACGTGGACCTGTACACCAGAAGGACAAGATCCAGTGTCATGCACCAGAACACAGGCACTAGTCCCCTCCACCAGGAAGCGTACACAACTCACTCAACCAACCTCAGCCACTGGGGACAGACACCAAAGGCAACGGGAGCTACGACCCTGCAGCCTGTGATAAGGAGACCCCAAACACAGTAAGTTAAGCAAAATGAGAAGACAGACAAACACACAGCAGATGAGGGAGCAAGGCAAAAACCCACCAGACCTATCAAATGAACAGGAAATAGGCAGTCTACCTGAAAAAGAATTCATAACCATGATATTAAAGATGATCCAAAATCTTGGAAACTGAATGGAGAAAATAAAACAAACTTTTTACAAGAACCTAGAAAAACTATACAGCAAACAAACAGTGATGAACAACAGAATAAATGAAATTAAAAATTCTCTAGAGGGGATCAATAGCAGAATAACGGAGGCAGAAGAACGGATAAGTGACCTGGAAGATGAAAGAGTGGAAATAACTACTGCAGAGCAGAATAAAGGGAAAAAAATGAAACGAATTGAGGACACTTTCAGACACTTCTAGGACAAGATTAAACGCACCAATATCCGAATTATAGGGGTCCCAGAATAAAAAGAGGAAAAGAAAGGGACTGAGAAATTATAGTTGAAAATTCCCTAATATGGAAAAGCAAATAGCTAATCAAGTGCAGGAAACACAGAGAGACCCATACAGGTTAAGTCCCAGGAGAAACACGCCAAGACACATATTAATCGAACTATCAAAAATTAAATACAAAGAACAAATATTAAAAGCAGCAAGGGAAACACAACAAATCACACAAAAGGGAACCTCCATAAGGTTAACAGCTGACCTTTCAGCAGAAACTCTGCAAGCCAGAAGGGAGTGGCAGGAAATATTTAAAGTGATGAAGGAGAAAAACCTACAAGCAAGATTACTCTACCCAGCAGGGATCTCATTCAGATTTGATGGAAAAGTTAAAACCTTTACAGATAAGCAAAAGCTAAGAGAATTCAGCACCACCAAACCAGCTTTACAACAAATGCTAAAGGAACTTCTCTACGCAGGAAACACAAGAGAAGGAAAAGACCCAAAGCAATTAAGAAAATGGTAATAGGAACATACATATTGATAATTACATTAAATGTAAATGGATTAAATGCTCCAACCAAAAGGCATAGATTGGCGGAATGGATACAAAAACAAGCCCCGTATATATGCTGCCTACAAGAGACCCACTTCATACCTAGGGACACATACAGACTGAAAGTGAGGGGATGGAAAAAGATAGCCGATGCAAATGGAAATCAAAAGCAAGCTGGAGTAGCAATTCTCATATCAGACAAAATACACTTTGAAACAAAGACTATTACAAGAGACAAACAAGGACACTACATAATGCTCAAGAGATCAATCCAAGAAGAAGATATAACAATTGTAAGTACTTATGCACCCAACATAGGAGAAGCGCACTACATAAGGCAAATACTAACAGCCATAAAAGGGGAAATCGACAGTATCACAGTCATAGTAGGGGACTTTAACACCCCACTTTCAACAATGGACAGATGATCCAAAATGAAAATAAATGAGGAAACACAAGCTTTAAATGATACGTTAAACGAGATGGACTTAAATAATATTTATAGGACATTCCATCCAAAAACAACAGAATACACATTCTTCTCAAGTGCTCATGGAACATCCTCCAGGATAGACCATATCGTGGGTCACAAACCAAGCCATGGTAAATTTAAGAAAATTGAAATCATATCAAGTATCTTTTCTGAAAACAATGCTATGAGACTAGATATCAATTACAGGAAAAAATCTGTAAGAAATACAAACACATGGAGGCCGAACAGCACACTACTTAATAACCAAGAGATCACTGCAGAAATCAAAAATTACCTAGAAACAAATGACAATGTAAACACGAACACCCAAAACCTATGGGATGCAGCAAAAGCAGTTCTAAGAGGGAAGTTTATAACAATATTATCCTACCTTAAGAAACAAGAAACGTCTCAAATAAACAACCTAAACTTACAACTAATGCAATTAGAGAAAGAAGAACAAAAACCCCGCCAAGTTAGCAGAAGGAAAGAAGTCATAAAAATCACATCACAAATAAATGGCAAAGAAATGACGAACACGACAGCAAAGATCAATAAAACCAAAAGCTGCTTCTTTGAAAAAGAAAATGGTCAGAAGAACCAGGGGAAAGACGGGAATAAAGATGAAGACCTACTCGAGAATCGACTTAAGGATACAGGGAGGGGGAAGGGTAAGCTGGGACAAAGTGAGAGAGTGGCATGGACATATATACACTACCAAACATAAAAAACATAGCTAGTGGGAAGGAGCCGCATAGCACAGGGAGATGAGCTCGGTGCTTTGTGAACACCTAGAGGGGTGGGATAGAGAGGGTGGGAGGGAGGGAGATTCACGAGGGTAGAGATATGGGGACATATGTATATGTATAACTGATTCACTTTGTGCTATAGCAGAAACAGAGACACCATTGTAAAGCAATTATACTCTAATAAAGATGTTAAAACACAAAGACAACTAAAAGCTGGTTCTTTGATAAGATAAACCAAATTGATAAACCATTAGCCACAGGCATCAGAGAAAAAGAGAGAAGACTCAAATCAATAGAATTAGAAATGAAACAGAAGAAGTAACAACTGACACTGCAGAAATACAAAGGATCATGAGAGATTACTACAAGCAACTATATGCCAAGAAAATGAACCGCCTGGAAGAAATGGAGAAATTCTTAGAAATGCACAACCTTCCGAGACTGAACCAGGAAGAAATAGAAAATATTAAAAAAAACAATCACTAGCACTGAAATTGAAACTGTGATTACCATTCTTCCAACAGACAAAAGCCCAGGACCAGATGGCTTTACAGGCGAATTCTATCAAACATTTAGAGAAGAGCTATCACCTATCCTTCTCAAACTCTTCCAAAATACAGCAGAGTGGGAACACTCCCAAACTCATTCTGCGAGGCCACCATCACTGTGATACCAAAACCAGACAAAGGTGTCACAAAGAAAGAAAACTATAGGCCAATATCACTGATGAACATAGATGCACAAATCCTCAACAAAATACTAACAAACAGAACCCTACAGCGCATTAAAAGGATCATACACTATGATCAAGTGGGGTTTATCGCAGGAATGCAAGACTTCTTCAATATATGCAAATCAATCAACCTGATACACCACATTAAAGAATTGAAGGAGAAAAACCATATGGTCATCTCAATAGACGCAAAGAAAGCTTTCGACAAAATTCAACACTCATTTTTCATAAAAACCCTCCAGAAAGTAGGCATAGAGGGAACTTTCCTCAACATAATACTGGCCATATATGACAAACCCACAGCAAACATTGTCCTCAATGGTGACAAAATGAAACCGTTTCCACTAAGAACAGGAACAAGACAAGGTTGCCCACTCTCACCACTATTATTCGACATAGTTTTGGAAGTTTTAGCCACAGTGGTCAGAGAAGAAAAAAAATAAAAGGAATCCAAATTGCAAAAGAACAAGTAATGCTGTCACTGCTTGCAGAAGGCAGGATACTATACATAGAGAATCCTAAAGATGCTACCAGAAAACTGCTAGACCTAATCAATGAATTTGTTAAAGTAGGAGGATACAAAATTAATGCGCAGAAATGTCTTGCATTCCTATACATTAATCATGAAAAATCTGAAAGTGAAATAAAGAAAACACTCCCATTTACCATTGCAACCAAAAGAATAAACTATCTAGGAATAAACCTACCTAAGGAGAAAAAAGCCCCATATGCAGAAAATGATGACACTGATGAAAGAAATTAAAGATGATACAAATAGATGGAGAGATATACCATGTTCTTGGATTGGAAGAATCAACACTGTTAAAATGACTGTACTACCCAAAACAATCTACTGATTCAATGCAATCCCTATAAAACTACCACTGGCACTTTTCACAGAACTAGAACAGTAATTTCACAGTTTTTATGCAAAGCAAAAGATCCCGAAATAGCCAAAGCAACCTGGAGAAAGCATAACGGAGCTGGAGGAATCAGGCTCCCTGACTTCAGACGCTATTACAAAGCTTCATTAATGATGACAGTATGGTACTGGCACAGAAACAGAAATATAGATCAATGGAACAGGATAGAAAGCCCAGAGGTAAACCCACACACATATCATAAACTCATCATTGATAATGGAGGCAAGGATATACAATGGAGAAAAGACAGCCTCTTCAATAAGTGGTGCTGGGAAAACTGGACAGCTACATGTAAAACAATGAAATTAGAACACTCCCTAACAGCACACACAAAAGTAACCTCAAAATGGATTAAAGACCTAAATGTAAAGCCAGATGCTATCAAACTCTTAGAGGAAAACATAGGCAGAACACGCTATGACATAAATCACAGCAAGATCCTTTTTGACACACCTCCTAGAGAAATGGAAATAAAAGCAGAAATAAACAAATGGGACTTAATGAAACTTAAAAACTTTGCACAGCAAAGGAAAACATAAAAAAGATGAAAAGACAACCCTCAGAATGGTAGAAAATATTTGCAGATGAAACAAATGACAAAGGATTAATCTCCAACATTTACAAGCAGCTCATGCAGCTTAATATCAAAAAAAACAAACAACCCAATCGAAAAACGGGCAGAAAATCTAAATAGACATTTCTCAAAAGAAGATATACAGACTGCCAAAAGACACATGAAAGGATGCTCAACAACACTAATCATTAGAGAAAGGCAAATCAAAACTACAATGAAGGAGGAGCTTCAAGATGGCGGAAGAGTAAGACGTGGAGATCACCTTCCTCCCCACAAATACATCGGAAATACATCTACATGTGGAACAACTCCTACAGAACACCTACTGAACGCTGGCAGAAGACCTCAGACCTCCCAAAACGCAAGAAACTCCCCCACGTACCTGGGTACTGCAAAATAAAAAAGAAAATACAGAGACAAAAGAATAGGGAACAGACCTGCACCAGTGGGAGGGAGCTGTGAAGGAGGAAAGGTTTCCACACACTAGGAAGCCCCTTTGCAGTCGGAGACTGTGGGTGGCGGAGGGGGAAACTTCGGAGCCACAGAGGAGAGCGCAGAAACAGGGGTGCGAAGGGCAAAGCGGAGAGATTCCCACACAGAGGATCGGTGCTGACCAGCACTCACCAGACAGAGAGGCTTGTCTGCTCTCTTGCTGGGACGGGTGGGGTCCTGGAGCTGAGGCTTGGGCATCCGAGTTCGGATCCCAGGGAGAGGACTGGGGTTGGCTGCGTGAACACAGCCTGAAGGGGGCTAGTGCGCTACAGCTAGCTGGGAGGGAGTCTGGGAAAATATCTGGAGCTGCCAAAGAGGCAAGGGACTTTTTCTTGCCTCTTTGTTTCCTGGTACACGGGGAGAGGGATTCAGAGTGCCACTTAAAGAGCTCCAGAGATGGGCGCGAGTTGCGGCTATCATCAAGGACCTCAAAGACGGGCATGAGACGCTAAGGCTGCTGCTGCAGCCACCAAGAAGTCTGTGTGCAAGCACAGGACAATACCCACACCTCCCCTCCCAGGAGCCTGTGCAGCCTGCCACTGCCAGTGTCAAATGATCTAGGGAAAACTTCCCCAGGTGAACACAAGGCATGCCTCGGGCTGTTGCAACATCACGCTTGCCCCTCTGCCGCTGCAGGCTCACCCCACATCTGTACCCCTCCCTCCGCCCGACCTGAGCGAGCCAGAGCTCTCGAGTCAGCTGCTTCTTTAACCCCGTCCTGTCTGAGTGAAGAGCAGACGCACTCAGGTGACCTACACGCAGTGGCGGTTCCAAATCCAAAGCTGAAACTGGGAGCTGTGCAAACAATGAAGAGAAAGGGAAATCTCTCCCAGCCGCCTCAGGAGCAGTGGATTAAATGTCCACAATCAACTTGATGTACCCTGCATATGTGGAATACCTGAATAGACAATGTATCATCCCAAATTGAGGAGGTGGAGTTTAGGAGCAACGATATATACATATATAATTCCGTTTTTCTATTTTTGTGAGCATGTATGCGTATGCTTCTGTGTGTGATTTTGTCTGTATAGCTTTGCTTTTATCATTTTTCCTGGGGTTCTCGCTGTCCTTTTTTTAATTTATTACTTAAATAATATTTTTCTTAGTAATTATATTTTATTTTAATAACTATATTTTATTGCATTTTATTTTATCTTCTTCTTCTTTCTTTCTATTTTTCCTCCCTTTAATTCTGAGCCATGTGGAGGACAGGCTCTTGGTGCTCCAGTCAGGCATCAGCGCTGTGCCACTGAGGTGGGACAGCCAAGCTCAGGACATTGGTCCACAAGAGACCTACCAACTCCATGTAACATGAAACAGTAAAAATCTCCCAGAGATCTCCATCTCAATGCCAAGACTCAGCTCCATTCAACGGCCAGCAAGCTACAGTGCTGGACACCCAATGCCAAACAAGTAACAAGACAGGAACACAACCCCATCCACTAGCACAAAGGCTGCCTAAAGTCATAGAAAGGCCACAGACACCCCAAAACCCACCACCAGACGTGGACCTGTACACCAGAAGGACAAGATCCAGTGTCATGCACCAGAACACAGGCACTAGTCCCCTCCACCAGGAAGCCTACACAACCCACTCAACCAACCTCAGCCACTGGGGACACACACCAAAGGCAACGGGAGCTACGACCCTGCAGCCTGTGATAAGGAGACCCCAAACACAGTAAGTTAAGCAAAATGAGAAGACAGAGAAACACACAGCAGATGAGGGAGCAAGGCAAAAACCCACCAGACCTATCAAATGAACAGGAAATAGGCAGTCTACCTGAAAAAGAATTCATAACCATGATATTAAAGATGATCCAAAATCTTGGAAATTGAATGGAGAAAATAAAAGAAACTTTTTACAAGAACCTAGAAAAACTATACAGCAAACAAACAGTGATGAACAACACAATGAATGAAATTAAAAATTCTCTAGAAGGGATCAATAGCAGAATAACGGAGGCAGAAGAACGGATAAGTGACCTGGAAGATAAAAGAGTGGAAATAACTACTGCAGAGCAGAATAAAGGGAAAGAAATGAAAAGAATTGAGGACACTTTCAGACACTTCTAGGACAACATTAAACGCACCAGCATTCGAATTATAGGGGTCCCAGAAGAAAAAGAGGAAAAGAAAGGGACTGAGAAATTATAGTTGAAAACTTCCCTAATATGGAAAAGGAAATAGCTAATCAAGTGCAGGAATCACAGAGAGTCCCATACAGGTTAAATCCCAGGAGAAACACGCCAAGACACATATTAATCAAACTATCAAAAATTAAATACAAAGAACAAATATTAAAAGCAGCAAGGGAAACACAACAAATCACACATAAGGGAACCTCCATAAGGTTAACAGCTGATCTTTCAGCAGAAACTCTGCAAGCCAGAAGGGAGTGGCAGGAATATTTAAAGTGATGAAGGAGAAAAACCTACAAGCAAGATTACTCTACCCAGCAGGGATCTCATTCAGATTTGATGGAGAAGTTAAAACCTTTACAGATAAGCAAAAGCTAAGAGAATTCAGCACCACCAAACCAGCTTTACAACCAATGCTAAAGGAACTTCTCTACGCAGGAAACACAAGAGAAGGAAAAGACCCAAAGCAATTAAGAAAATGGTAATAGGAACATACATATTGATAATTACATTAAATGTAAATGGATTAAATGCTCCAACCAAAAGGCATAGATTGGCGGAATGGATACAAAAACAAGCCCCGTATATATGCTGCCTACAAGAGACCCACTTCATACCTAGGGACACATACAGACTGAAAGTGAGGGGATGGAAAAAGATAGCCCATGCAAATGGAAATCAAAAGCAAGCTGGAGTAGCAATTCTCATATCAGACAAAATACACTTTGAAACAAAGACTATTACAAGAGACAAACAAGGACACTACATAATGCTCAAGGGATCAATCCAAGAAGAAGATATAACAATTGTAAGTACTTATGCACCCAACATAGGAGTACCTCACTACATAAGGCAAATACTAACAGCCAAAAAGGGGGAAATCGACAGTATCAGAGTCATAGTAGGGGACTTTAACACCCCACTTTCACCAATGGACAGATGATCCAAAATGAAAATAAATGAGGAAACACAAGCTTTAAATGATACGTTAAACGAGATGGACTTAAATAATATTTATAGGACATTCCATCCAAAAACAACAGAATACACAGTCTTCTCAAGTGCTCATGGAACATTCTCCAGGATAGACCATATCGTGGGTCACAAACCAAGCCATGGTAAATTTAAGAAAATTGAAATCATATCAAGTATCTTTTCCGAAAACAACGCTATGAGACTAGATATCAATTACAGGAAAAAATCTGTGAGAAATACAAACACATGGAGGCCGAACAACACACTACTTAATAACCAAGAGATCACTGCAGAAATCAAAAATTACCTAGAAACAAATGACAATGAAAACACGAAGACCCAAAACCTATGGGATGCAGCAAAAGCAGTTCTAAGAGGGAAGTCTATAACAATAATATCCTACCTTAAGAAACAAGAAACGTCTCAAATAAACAACCTAAACTTACAACTAATGCAATTAGAGAAAGAAGAACAAAAACCCCGCAAAGTTAGCAGAAGAAGTCATAAAAATCACATCACAAATAAATGGCAAAGAAATGAAGAACACGACAGCAAAGATCAATAAAACCAAAAGCTGCTTCTTTGAAAAAGAAAATGGTCAGAAGAACCAAGGGAAAGACGGGAATAAAGATGACGACCTACTCGAGAATCGACTTAAGGATACAGGGAGGGGGAAGGGTAAGCTGGGACAAAGTGAGAGAGTGGCATGGACATATATACACTACCAAACATAAAAAACATAGCTAGTGGGAAGGAGCCGCATAGCACAGGGAGATGAGCTCGGTGCTTTGTGAACACCTAGAGGGGTGGGATAGAGAGGATGGGAGGGAGGGAGATTCACGAGGTTAGAGATATGGGGACATATGTATATGTATAACTGATTCACTTTGTGCTATAGCAGAAACAGTGACACCATTGTAAAGCAATTATACTCTAATAAAGATGTTAAAACACAAGGACAACTAAAAGCTGGTTCTTTGATAAGATAAACCAAATTGATAAACCATTAGCCAGACGCATCAAAGAAAAAGAGAGAAGACTCAAATCAATAGAATTAGAAATGAAAAAGAAGAAGTAACAACTGACACTGCAGAAATACAAAGGATCATGAGAGATTACTACAAGCAACTATAGGCCAAGAAAATGAACCGCCTGGAAGAAATGGAGAAATTCTTAGAAATGCACAACCTTCCGAGACTGAACCAGGAAGAAATAGAAAATATTAAAAAAAAAACAATCACTAGCACTGAAATTGAAACTGTGATTACCATTCTTCCAACAGACAAAAGCCCAGGACCAGATGGCTTCACAGGCGAATTCTATCAAACATTTAGAGAAGAGCTATCACCTATCCTTCTCAAACTCTTCCAAAATATAGCAGAGTGGGAACACTCCCAAACTCATTCTACGAGGCCACCATCACTGTGATACCAAAACCAGACAAAGGTGTCACAAAGAAAGAAAACTATAGGCCAATATCACTGATGAACATAGATGCACAAATCCTCAACAAAATACTAACAAACAGAACCCTACAGCGCATTAAAACGATCATACACTATGATCAAGTGGGGTTTATCCCAGGAATGCAAGACTTCTTCAATATATGCAAATCAATCAACCTGATACACCACATTAAAGAATTGAAGGAGAAAAACCATATGGTCATCTCAATAGACGCAAAGAAAGCTTTCGACAAAATTCAACACTCATTTTTCATAAAAACCCTCCAGAAAGTAGGCATAGAGGGAACTTTCCTCAACATAATACAGGCCATATATGACAAACCCACAGCAAACATTGTCCTCAATGGTGACAAAATGAAACCTTTTCCACTAAGATCAGGAACAAGACAAGGTTGCCCACTCTCACCACTATTATTCAACATAGTTTTGGAAGTTTTAGCCACAGTGATCAGAGAAGAAAAAAAATAAAAGGAATCCAAATTGGAAAAGAACAAGTAACGCTGTCACTGCTTGCAGAAGACATGATACTATACATAGAGAATCCTAAAGATGCTACCAGAAAACTACTACAGCTAATCAATGAATTTGTTAAAGTAGGAGGATACAAAATTAATGTACAGAAATGTCTTGCATTCCTATACACTAATCATGAAAAATCTGAAAGTGAAATAAAGAAAACACTCCCATTTACCATTGCAACCAAAAGAATAAACTATCTAGGAATAAACCTACCTAAGGAGAAAAAAGCCCCATATGCAGAAAATGATGACACTGATGAAAGAAATTAAAGATGATACAAATAGATGGAGAGATATACCATGTTCTTGGATTGGAAGAATCAACACTGTTAAAATGACTGTACTACCCAAAACAATCTACTGATTCAATGCAATCCCTATAAAACTACCACTGGCACTTTTCACAGAACTAGAACAGTAATTTCACAGTTTTTATGCAAACCAAAAGATCCCGAAATAGCCAAAGCAACCTGGAGAAAGCATAACGGAGCTGGAGGAATTAGGCTCCCTGACTTCAGACGATATTACAAAGCTTCATTAATGATGACAGTATGGTACTGGCACAGAAACAGAAATATAGATCAATGGAACAGGATAGAAAGCCCAGAGGTAAACCCACACACATATCATAAACTCATCATTGATAACGGAGGCAAGGATATACAATGGAGAAAAGACAGCCTCTTCAATAAGTGGTGCTGGGAAAACTGGACAGCTACATGTAAAACAATGAAATTAGAACACTCCCTAACAGCACACACAAAAGTAACCTCAAAATGGATTAAAGACCTAAATGTAAAGCCAGATGCTATCAAACTCTTAGAGGAAAACATAGGCAGAACACGCTATGACATAAATCACAGCAAGATCCTTTTTGACACACCTCCTAGAGAAATGGAAATAAAAGCAGAAATAAACAAATGGGACTTAATGAAACTTAAAAACTTTGCACAGCAAAGGAAAACATAAAAAAGATGAAAAGACAACCCTCAGAATGGTAGAAAATATTTGCAGATGAAACAAATGACAAAGGATTAATCTCCAACATTTACAAGCAGCTCATGCAGCTTAATATCAAAAAAAACAAACAACCCAATCGAAAAACGGGCAGAAAATCTAAATAGACATTTCTCAAAAGAAGATATACAGACTGCCAACAGACACATGAAAGGATGCTCAACATCACTAATCATTAGAGAAAGGCAAATCAAAACTACAATGAAGGAGGAGCTTCAAGATGGCGGAAGAGTAAGACGTGGAGATCACCTTCCTCCCCACAAATACATCGGAAATACATCTACATGTGAAACAACTCCTAGAGAACACCTACTGAACGCTGGCAGAAGACCTCAGACCTCCCAAAACGCAAGAAACTCCCTCACGTACCTGGGTACTGCAAAATAAAAAAGAAAATACAGAGACAAAAGAATAGGGAACAGACCTGCACCAGTGGGAGGGAGCTGTGAAGGAGGAAAGGTTTCCACACACTAGGAAGCCCCTTTGCAGTCGGAGACTGTGGGTGGCGGAGGGGGAAACTTCGGAGCCACAGAGGAGAGCGCAGAAACAGGGGTGCGAAGGGCAAAGCGGAGAGATTCCCACACAGAGGATCGGTGCTGACCAGCACTCACCAGACAGAGAGGCTTGTCTGCTCTCTTGCTGGGACGGGTGGGGTCCTGGAGCTGAGGCTTGGGCATCCGAGTTCGGATCCCAGGGAGAGGACTGGGGTTGGCTGCGTGAACACAGCCTGAAGGGGGCTAGTGCGCTACAGCTAGCTGGGAGGGAGTCTGGGAAAATATCTGGAGCTGCCAAAGAGGCAAGAGACTTTTTCTTGCCTCTTTGTTTCCTGGTACACGAGGAGAGGGATTCAGAGTGCCACTTAAAGAGCTCCAGAGATGGGCGCGAGTCGCGGCTATCATCAAAGACCTCAAAGACGGGCATGAGACGCTAAGGCTGCTGCTGCAGCCACCAAGAAGTCTGTGTGCAAGCACAGGACAATACCCACACCTCCCCTCCCAGGAGCCTGTGCCGCCTGCCACTGCCAGTGTCAAATGATCTAGGGAAAATTTCCCCAGGTGAACACAAGGCATGCCTCGGGCTGTTGCAACGTCACGCTTGCCCCTCTGACGCTGCAGGCTCCCCCCACATCTGTACCCCTCCCTCCGCCCGACCTGAGCGAGCCAGAGCTCTCGAGTCAGCTGCTTCTTTAACCCCGTCCTGTCTGAGTGAAGAGCAGACGCACTCAGGTGACCTACACGCAGTGGCGGTTCCAAATCCAAAGCTGAAACTGGGAGCTGTGCAAACAATGAAGAGAAAGGGAAATCTCTCCCAGCCGCCTCAGGAGCAGTGGATTAAATGTCCACAATCAACTTGATGTACCCTGCATATGTGGAATACCTGAATAGACAATGTATCATCCCAAATTGAGGAGGTGGACTTTGGGAGCAATGATATATACATATATAATTCCGTTTTTCTATTTTTGTGAGCATGTATGCGTATGCTTCTGTGTGTGATTTTGTCTGTATAGCTTTGCTTTTATCATTTTTCCTGGGGTTCTCTCTGTCCTTTTTTAAATTTATTACTTAAATAATATTTTTCTAAGTAATTATATTTTATTTTAATAACTATATTATATTGCATTTTATTTTACCTTCTTCTTCTTTCTTTCTATTTTTCCTCCCTTTAATTCTGAGCCGTGTGGAGGACAGGCTCTTGGTGCTCCAGTCAGGCATCAGCGCTGTGCCACTGAGGTGGGACAGCCAAGCTCAGGACATTGGTCCACAAGAGACCTACCAACTCCATGTAATATGAAACAGTGAAAATCTCCCAGAGATCTCCATCTCAACGCCAAGACTCAGCTCCATTCAACGGCCAGCAAGCTACAGTGCTGGACACCCAATGCCAAACAAGTAACAAGACAGGAACACAACCCCATCCACTAGCACAAAGGCTGCCTAAAATCATAGAAAGGCCACAGACACCCCAAAACACACCACCAGACGTGGACCTGTACACCAGAAGGACAAGATCCAGTGTCATGCACCAGAACACAGGCACTAGTCCCCTCCACCAGGGAGCCTACACAACTCACTCAACCAACCTCAGCCACTGGGGACAGACACCAAAGGCAACGGGAGCTACGACCCTGCAGCCTGTGATAAGGAGACCCCAAACACAGTAAGTTAAGCAAAATGAGAAGACAGACAAACACACAGCAGATGAGGGAGCAAGGCAAAAACCCACCAGACCTATCAAATGAACAGGAAATAGGCAGTCTACCTGAAAAAGAATTCATAACCATGATATTAAAGATGATCCAAAATCTTGGAAACTGAATGGAGAAAATAAAACAAACTTTTTACAAGAACCTAGAAAAACTATACAGCAAACAAACAGTGATGAACAACAGAATAAATGAAATTAAAAATTCTCTAGAGGGGATCAATAGCAGAATAACGGAGGCAGAAGAACGGATAACTGACCTGGAAGATGAAAGAGTGGAAATAACTACTGCAGAGCAGAATAAAGGGAAAAAAATGAAACGAATTGAGGACACTTTCAGACACTTCTAGGACAAGATTAAACGCACCAATATCCGAATTATAGGGGTCCCAGAAGAAAAAGAGGAAAAGAAAGGGACTGAGAAATTATAGTTGAAAATTCCCTAATATGGAAAAGCAAATAGCTAATCAAGTGCAGGAATCACAGAGAGACCCATACAGGTTAAGTCCCAGGAGAAACACGCCAAGACACATATTAATCGAACTATCAAAAATTAAATACAAAGAACAAATATTAAAAGCAGCAAGGGAAACACAACAAATCACACATAAGGGAACCTCCATAAGGTTAACAGCTGACCTTTCAGCAGAAACTCTGCAAGCCAGAAGGGAGTGGCAGGGAATATTTAAAGTGATGAAGGAGAAAAACCTACAAGCAAGATTACTCTACCCAGCAGGGATCTCATTCAGATTTGATGGAAAAGTTAAAACCTTTACAGATAAGCAAAAGCTAAGAGAATTCAGCACCACCAAACCAGCTTTACAACAAATGCTAAAGGAACTTCTCTACGCAGGAAACACAAGAGAAGGAAAAGACCCAAAGCAATTAAGAAAATGGTAATAGGAACATACATATTGATAATTACATTAAATGTAAATGGATTAAATGCTCCAACCAAAAGGCATAGATTGGCGGAATGGATACAAAAACAAGCCCCGTATATATGCTGCCTACAAGAGACCCACTTCATACCTAGGGACACATACAGACTGAAAGTGAGGGGATGGAAAAAGATAGCCGATGCAAATGGAAATCAAAAGCAAGCTGGAGTAGCAATTCTCATATCAGACAAAATACACTTTGAAACAAAGACTATTACAAGAGACAAACAAGGACACTACATAATGCTCAAGAGATCAATCCAAGAAGAAGATATAACAATTGTAAGTACTTATGCACCCAACATAGGAGAACCGCACTACATAAGGCAAATACTAACAGCCATAAAAGGGGAAATCGACAGTATCACAGTCATAGTAGGGGACTTTAACACCCCACTTTCAACAATGGACAGATGATCCAAAATGAAAATAAATGAGGAAACACAAGCTTTAAATGATACGTTAAACGAGATGGACTTAAATAATATTTATAGGACATTCCATCCAAAAACAACAGAATACACATTCTTCTCAAGTGCTCATGGAACATCCTCCAGGATAGACCATATCGTGGGTCACAAACCAAGCCATGGTAAATTTAAGAAAATTGAAATCATATCAAGTATCTTTTCTGAAAACAACGCTATGAGACTAGATATCAATTACAGGAAAAAATCTGTAAGAAATACAAACACATGGAGGCCGAACAGCACACTACTTAGTAACCAAGAGATCACTGCAGAAATCAAAAATTACCTAGAAACAAATGACAATGTAAACACGAACACCCAAAACCTATGGGATGCAGCAAAAGCAGTTCTAAGAGGGAAGTTTATAACAATATTATCCTACCTTAAGAAACAAGAAACGTCTCAAATAAACAACCTAAACTTACAACTAATGCAATTAGAGAAAGAAGAACAAAAACCCCGCCAAGTTAGCAGAAGGAAAGAAGTCATAAAAATCACATCACAAATAAATGACAAAGAAATGACGAACACGACAGCAAAGATCAATAAAACCAAAAGCTGCTTCTTTGAAAAAGAAAATGGTCAGAAGAACCAGGGGAAAGACGGGAATAAAGATGAAGACCTACTCGAGAATCGACTTAAGGATACAGGGAGGGGGAAGGGTAAGCTGGGACAAAGTGAGAGAGTGGCATGGACATATATACACTACCAAACATAAAAAACATAGCTAGTGGGAAGGAGCCGCATAGCACAGGGAGATGAGCTCGGTGCTTTGTGAACACCTAGAGGGGTGGGATAGAGAGGGTGGCAGGGAGGGAGAGTCACGAGGGTAGAGATATGGGGACATATGTATATGTATAACTGATTCACTTTGTGCTATAGCAGAAACAGAGACACCATTGTAAAGCAATTATACTCTAATAAAGATGTTAAAACACAAAGACAACTAAAAGCTGGTTCTTTGATAAGATAAACCAAATTGATAAACCATTAGCCAGAGGCATCAGAGAAAAAGAGAGAAGACTCAAATCAATAGAATTAGAAATGAAACAGAAGAAGTAACAACTGACACTGCAGAAATACAAAGGATCATGAGAGATTACTACAAGCAACTATAGGCCAAGAAAATGAACCGCCTGGAAGAAATGGAGAAATTCTTAGAAATGCACAACCTTCCGAGACTGAACCAGGAAGAAATAGAAAATATTAAAAAAAACAATCACTAGCACTGAAATTGAAACTGTGATTACCATTCTTCCAACAGACAAAAGCCCAGGACCAGATGGCTTCACAGGCGAATTCTATCAAACATTTAGAGAAGAGCTATCACCTATCCTTCTCAAACTCTTCCAAAATACAGCAGAGTGGGAACACTCCCAAACTCATTCTGCGAGGCCACCATCACTGTGATACCAAAACCAGACAAAGGTGTCACAAAGAAAGAAAACTATAGGCCAATATCACTGATGAACATAGATGCACAAATCCTCAACAAAATACTAACAAACAGAACCCTACAGCGCATTAAAAGGATCATACACTATGATCAAGTGGGGTTTATCGCAGGAATGCAAGACTTCTTCAATATATGCAAATCAATCAACCTGATACACCACATTAAAGAATTGAAGGAGAAAAACCATATGGTCATCTCAATAGACGCAAAGAAAGCTTTCGACAAAATTCAACACTCATTTTTCATAAAAACCCTCCAGAAAGTAGGCATAGAGGGAACTTTCCTCAACATAATACAGGCCATATATGACAAACCCACAGCAAACATTGTCCTCAATGGTGACAAAATGAAACCGTTTCCACTAAGAACAGGAACAAGACAAGGTTGCCCACTCTCACCACTATTATTCGACATAGTTTTGGAAGTTTTAGCCACAGTGGTCAGAGAAGAAAAAAAATAAAAGGAATCCAAATTGCAAAAGAACAAGTAATGCTGTCACTGCTTGCAGAAGGCAGGATACTATACATAGAGAATCCTAAAGATGCTACCAGAAAACTGCTAGAGCTAATCAATGAATTTGTTAAAGTAGGAGGATACAAAATTAATGCGCAGAAATGTCTTGCATTCCTATACATTAATCATGAAAAATCTGAAAGTGAAATAAAGAAAACACTCCCATTTACCATTGCAACCAAAAGAATAAACTATCTAGGAATAAACCTACCTAAGGAGAAAAAAGCCCCATATGCAGAAAATGATGACACTGATGAAAGAAATTAAAGATGATACAAATAGATGGAGAGATATACCATGTTCTTGGATTGGAAGAATCAACACTGTTAAAATGACTGTACTACCCAAAACAATCTACTGATTCAATGCAATCCCTATAAAACTACCACTGGCACTTTTCACAGAACTAGAACAGTAATTTCACAGTTTTTATGCAAACCAAAAGATCCCGAAATAGCCAAAGCAACCTGGAGAAAGCATAACGGAGCTGGAGGAATCAGGCTCCCTGACTTCAGACGATATTACAAAGCTTCATTAATGATGACAGTATGGTACTGGCACAGAAACAGAAATATAGATCAATGGAACAGGATAGAAAGCCCAGAGGTAAACCCACACACATATCATAAACTCATCATTGATAACGGAGGCAAGGATATACAATGGAGAAAAGACAGCCTCTTCAATAAGTGGTGCTGGGAAAACTGGACAGCTACATGTAAAACAATGAAATTAGAACACTCCCTAACAGCACACACAAAAGTAACCTCAAAATGGATTAAAGACCTAAATGTAAAGCCAGATGCTATCAAACTCTTAGAGGAAAACATAGGCAGAACACGCTATGACATAAATCACAGCAAGATCCTTTTTGACACACCTCCTAGAGAAATGGAAATAAAAGCAGAAATAAACAAATGGGACTTAATGAAACTTAAAAACTTTGCACAGCAAAGGAAAACATAAAAAAGATGAAAAGACAACCCTCAGAATGGTAGAAAATATTTGCAGATGAAACAAATGACAAAGGATTAATCTCCAACATTTACAAGCAGCTCATGCAGCTTAATATCAAAAAAAACAAACAACCCAATCGAAAAACGGGCAGAAAATCTAAATAGACATTTCTCAAAAGAAGATATACAGACTGCCAACAGACACATGAAAGGATGCTCAACAACACTAATCATTAGAGAAAGGCAAATCAAAACTACAATGAAGGAGGAGCTTCAAGATGGCGGAAGAGTAAGACGTGGAGATCACCTTCCTCCCCACAAATACATCGGAAATACATCTACATGTGGAACAACTCCTACAGAACACCTACTGAACGCTGGCAGAAGACCTCAGACCTCCCAAAACGCAAGAAACTCCCCCACGTACCTGGGTACTGCAAAATAAAAAAGAAAATACAGAGACAAAAGAATAGGGAACAGACCTGCACCAGTGGGAGGGAGCTGTGAAGGAGGAAAGGTTTCCACACACTAGGAAGCCCCTTTGCAGTCGGAGACTGTGGGTGGCGGAGGGGGAAACTTCGGAGCCACAGAGGAGAGCGCAGAAACAGGGGTGCGAAGGGCAAAGCGGAGAGATTCCCACACAGAGGATCGGTGCTGACCAGCACTCACCAGACAGAGAGGCTTGTCTGCTCTCTTGCTGGGACGGGTGGGGTCCTGGAGCTGAGGCTTGGGCATCCGAGTTCGGATCCCAGGGAGAGGACTGGGGTTGGCTGCGTGAACACAGCCTGAAGGGGGCTAGTGCGCTACAGCTAGCTGGGAGGGAGTCTGGGAAAATATCTGGAGCTGCCAAAGAGGCAAGGGACTTTTTCTTGCCTCTTTGTTTCCTGGTACACGGGGAGAGGGATTCAGAGTGCCACTTAAAGAGCTCCAGAGATGGGCGCGAGTTGCGGCTATCATCAAGGACCTCAAAGACGGGCATGAGACGCTAAGGCTGCTGCTGCAGCCACCAAGAAGTCTGTGTGCAAGCACAGGACAATACCCACACCTCCCCTCCCAGGAGCCTGTGCAGCCTGCCACTGCCAGTGTCAAATGATCTAGGGAAAACTTCCCCAGGTGAACACAAGGCATGCCTCGGGCTGTTGCAACATCACGCTTGCCCCTCTGCCGCTGCAGGCTCACCCCACATCTGTACCCCTCCCTCCGCCCGACCTGAGCGAGCCAGAGCTCTCGAGTCAGCTGCTTCTTTAACCCCGTCCTGTCTGAGTGAAGAGCAGACGCACTCAGGTGACCTACACGCAGTGGCGGTTCCAAATCCAAAGCTGAAACTGGGAGCTGTGCAAACAATGAAGAGAAAGGGAAATCTCTCCCAGCCGCCTCAGGAGCAGTGGATTAAATGTCCACAATCAACTTGATGTACCCTGCATATGTGGAATACCTGAATAGACAATGTATCATCCCAAATTGAGGAGGTGGAGTTTAGGAGCAACGATATATACATATATAATTCCGTTTTTCTATTTTTGTGAGCATGTATGCGTATGCTTCTGTGTGTGATTTTGTCTGTATAGCTTTGCTTTTATCATTTTTCCTGGGGTTCTCGCTGTCCTTTTTTTAATTTATTACTTAAATAATATTTTTCTTAGTAATTATATTTTATTTTAATAACTATATTTTATTGCATTTTATTTTATCTTCTTCTTCTTTCTTTCTATTTTTCCTCCCTTTAATTCTGAGCCATGTGGAGGACAGGCTCTTGGTGCTCCAGTCAGGCATCAGCGCTGTGCCACTGAGGTGGGACAGCCAAGCTCAGGACATTGGTCCACAAGAGACCTACCAACTCCATGTAACATGAAACAGTAAAAATCTCCCAGAGATCTCCATCTCAACGCCAAGACTCAGCTCCATTCAACGGCCAGCAAGCTACAGTGCTGGACACCCAATGCCAAACAAGTAACAAGACAGGAACACAACCCCATCCACTAGCACAAAGGCTGCCTAAAGTCATAGAAAGGCCACAGACACCCCAAAACCCACCACCAGACGTGGACCTGTACACCAGAAGGACAAGATCCAGTGTCATGCACCAGAACACAGGCACTAGTCCCCTCCACCAGGAAGCCTACACAACCCACTCAACCAACCTCAGCCACTGGGGACAGACACCAAAGGCAACGGGAGCTACGACCCTGCAGCCTGTGATAAGGAGACCCCAAACACAGTAAGTTAAGCAAAATGAGAAGACAGAGAAACACACAGCAGATGAGGGAGCAAGGCAAAAACCCACCAGACCTATCAAATGAACAGGAAATAGGCAGTCTACCTGAAAAAGAATTCATAACCATGATATTAAAGATGATCCAAAATCTTGGAAATTGAATGGAGAAAATAAAAGAAACTTTTTACAAGAACCTAGAAAAACTATACAGCAAACAAACAGTGATGAACAACACAATGAATGAAATTAAAAATTCTCTAGAAGGGATCAATAGCAGAATAACGGAGGCAGAAGAACGGATAAGTGACCTGGAAGATAAAAGAGTGGAAATAACTACTGCAGAGCAGAATAAAGGGAAAGAAATGAAAAGAATTGAGGACACTTTCAGACACTTCTAGGACAACATTAAACGCACCAGCATTCGAATTATAGGGGTCCCAGAAGAAAAAGAGGAAAAGAAAGGGACTGAGAAATTATAGTTGAAAACTTCCCTAATATGGAAAAGGAAATAGCTAATCAAGTGCAGGAATCACAGAGAGTCCCATACAGGTTAAATCCCAGGAGAAACACGCCAAGACACATATTAATCAAACTATCAAAAATTAAATACAAAGAACAAATATTAAAAGCAGCAAGGGAAACACAACAAATCACACATAAGGGAACCTCCATAAGGTTAACAGCTGACCTTTCAGCAGAAACTCTGCAAGCCAGAAGGGAGTGGCAGGAAATATTTAAAGTGATGAAGGAGAAAAACCTACAAGCAAGATTACTCTACCCAGCAGGGATCTCATTCAGATTTGATGGAAAAGTTAAAACCTTTACAGATAAGCAAAAGCTAAGAGAATTCAGCACCACCAAACCAGCTTTACAACCAATGCTAAAGGAACTTCTCTACGCAGGAAACACAAGAGAAGGAAAAGACCCAAAGCAATTAAGAAAATGGTAATAGGAACATACATATTGATAATTACATTAAATGTAAATGGATTAAATGCTCCAACCAAAAGGCATAGATTGGCGGAATGGATACAAAAACAAGCCCCGTATATATGCTGCCTACAAGAGACCCACTTCATACCTAGGGACACATACAGACTGAAAGTGAGGGGATGGAAAAAGATAGCCGATGCAAATGGAAATCAAAAGCAAGCTGGAGTAGCAATTCTCATATCAGACAAAATACACTTTGAAACAAAGACTATTACAAAAGACAAACAAGGACACTACATAATGCTCAAGGGATCAATCCAAGAAGAAGATATAACAATTGTAAGTACTTATGCACCCAACATAGGAGTACCTCACTACATAAGGCAAATACTAACAGCCATAAAAGGGGAAATCGACAGTATCAGAGTCATAGTAGGGGACTTTAACACCCCACTTTCACCAATGGACAGATGATCCAAAATGAACATAAATGAGGAAACACAAGCTTTAAATGATACGTTAAACGAGATGGACTTAAATAATATTTATAGGACATTCCATCCAAAAACAACAGAATACACATTCTTCTCAAGTGCTCATGGAACATTCTCCAGGATAGACCATATCGTGGGTCACAAACCAAGCCATGGTAAATTTAAGAAAATTGAAATCATATCAAGTATCTTTTCCGAAAACAACGCTATGAGACTAGATATCAATTACAGGAAAAAATCTGTGACAAATACAAACACATGGAGGCCGAACAACACACTACTTAATAACCAAGAGATCACTGCAGAAATCAAAAATTACCTAGAAACAAATGACAATGTAAACACGAACACCCAAAACCTATGGGATGCAGCAAAAGCAGTTCTAAGAGGGAAGTTTATAACAATATTATCCTACCTTAAGAAACAAGAAACGTCTCAAATAAACAACCTAAACTTACAACTAATGCAATTAGAGAAAGAAGAACAAAAACCCCGCCAAGTTAGCAGAAGGAAAGAAGTCATAAAAATCACATCACAAATAAATGGCAAAGAAATGACGAACACGACAGCAAAGATCAATAAAACCAAAAGCTGCTTCTTTGAAAAAGAAAATGGTCAGAAGAACCAGGGGAAAGACGGGAATAAAGATGAAGACCTACTCGAGAATCGACTTAAGGATACAGGGAGGGGGAAGGGTAAGCTGGGACAAAGTGAGAGAGTGGCATGGACATATATACACTACCAAACATAAAAAACATAGCTAGTGGGAAGGAGCCGCATAGCACAGGGAGATGAGCTCGGTGCTTTGTGAACACCTAGAGGGGTGGGATAGAGAGGGTGGGAGGGAGGGAGAGTCACGAGGGTAGAGATATGGGGACATATGTATATGTATAACTGATTCACTTTGTGCTATAGCAGAAACAGAGACACCATTGTAAAGCAATTATACTCTAATAAAGATGTTAAAACACAAAGACAACTAAAAGCTGGTTCTTTGATAAGATAAACCAAATTGATAAACCATTAGCCACAGGCATCAGAGAAAAAGAGAGAAGACTCAAATCAATAGAATTAGAAATGAAACAGAAGAAGTAACAACTGACACTGCAGAAATACAAAGGATCATGAGAGATTACTACAAGCAACTATATGCCAAGAAAATGAACCGCCTGGAAGAAATGGAGAAATTCTTAGAAATGCACAACCTTCCGAGACTGAACCAGGAAGAAATAGAAAATATTAAAAAAAACAATCACTAGCACTGAAATTGAAACTGTGATTACCATTCTTCCAACAGACAAAAGCCCAGGACCAGATGGCTTTACAGGCGAATTCTATCAAACATTTAGAGAAGAGCTATCACCTATCCTTCTCAAACTCTTCCAAAATACAGCAGAGTGGGAACACTCCCAAACTCATTCTGCGAGGCCACCATCACTGTGATACCAAAACCAGACAAAGGTGTCACAAAGAAAGAAAACTATAGGCCAATATCACTGATGAACATAGATGCACAAATCCTCAACAAAATACTAACAAACAGAACCCTACAGCGCATTAAAAGGATCATACACTATGATCAAGTGGGGTTTATCGCAGGAATGCAAGACTTCTTCAATATATGCAAATCAATCAACCTGATACACCACATTAAAGAATTGAAGGAGAAAAACCATATGGTCATCTCAATAGACGCAAAGAAAGCTTTCGACAAAATTCAACACTCATTTTTCATAAAAACCCTCCAGAAAGTAGGCATAGAGGGAACTTTCCTCAACATAATACTGGCCATATATGACAAACCCACAGCAAACATTGTCCTCAATGGTGACAAAATGAAACCGTTTCCACTAAGAACAGGAACAAGACAAGGTTGCCCACTCTCACCACTATTATTCGACATAGTTTTGGAAGTTTTAGCCACAGTGGTCAGAGAAGAAAAAAAATAAAAGGAATCCAAATTGCAAAAGAACAAGTAATGCTGTCACTGCTTGCAGAAGGCAGGATACTATACATAGAGAATCCTAAAGATGGTACCAGAAAACTGCTAGACCTAATCAATGAATTTGTTAAAGTAGGAGGATACAAAATTAATGCGCAGAAATGTCTTGCATTCCTATACATTAATCATGAAAAATCTGAAAGTGAAATAAAGAAAACACTCCCATTTACCATTGCAACCAAAAGAATAAACTATCTAGGAATAAACCTACCTAAGGAGAAAAAAGCCCCATATGCAGAAAATGATGACACTGATGAAAGAAATTAAAGATGATACAAATAGATGGAGAGATATACCATGTTCTTGGATTGGAAGAATCAACACTGTTAAAATGACTGTACTACCCAAAACAATCTACTGATTCAATGCAATCCCTATAAAACTACCACTGGCACTTTTCACAGAACTAGAACAGTAATTTCACAGTTTTTATGCAAAGCAAAAGATCCCGAAATAGCCAAAGCAACCTGGAGAAAGCATAACGGAGCTGGAGGAATCAGGCTCCCTGACTTCAGACGATATTACAAAGCTTCATTAATGATGACAGTATGGTACTGGCACAGAAACAGAAATATAGATCAATGGAACAGGATAGAAAGCCCAGAGGTAAACCCACACACATATCATAAACTCATCATTGATAATGGAGGCAAGGATATACAATGGAGAAAAGACAGCCTCTTCAATAAGTGGTGCTGGGAAAACTGGACAGCTACATGTAAAACAATGAAATTAGAACACTCCCTAACAGCACACACAAAAGTAACCTCAAAATGGATTAAAGACCTAAATGTAAAGCCAGATGCTATCAAACTCTTAGAGGAAAACATAGGCAGAACACGCTATGACATAAATCACAGCAAGATCCTTTTTGACACACCTCCTAGAGAAATGGAAATAAAAGCAGAAATAAACAAATGGGACTTAATGAAACTTAAAAACTTTGCACAGCAAAGGAAAACATAAAAAAGATGAAAAGACAACCCTCAGAATGGTAGAAAATATTTGCAGATGAAACAAATGACAAAGGATTAATCTCCAACATTTACAAGCAGCTCATGCAGCTTAATATCAAAAAAAACAAACAACCCAATCGAAAAACGGGCAGAAAATCTAAATAGACATTTCTCAAAAGAAGATATACAGACTGCCAACAGACACATGAAAGGATGCTCAACAACACTAATCATTAGAGAAAGGCAAATCAAAACTACAATGAAGGAGGAGCTTCAAGATGGCGGAAGAGTAAGACGTGGAGATCACCTTCCTCCCCACAAATACATCGGAAATACATCTACATGTGGAACAACTCCTACAGAACACCTACTGAACGCTGGCAGAAGACCTCAGACCTCCCAAAACGCAAGAAACTCCCCCACGTACCTGGGTACTGCAAAATAAAAAAGAAAATACAGAGACAAAAGAATAGGGAACAGACCTGCACCAGTGGGAGGGAGCTGTGAAGGAGGAAAGGTTTCCACACACTAGGAAGCCCCTTTGCAGTCGGAGACTGTGGGTGGCGGAGGGGGAAACTTCGGAGCCACAGAGGAGAGCGCAGAAACAGGGGTGCGAAGGGCAAAGCGGAGAGATTCCCACACAGAGGATCGGTGCTGACCAGCACTCACCAGACAGAGAGGCTTGTCTGCTCTCTTGCTGGGACGGGTGGGGTCCTGGAGCTGAGGCTTGGGCATCCGAGTTCGGATCCCAGGGAGAGGACTGGGGTTGGCTGCGTGAACACAGCCTGAAGGGGGCTAGTGCGCTACAGCTAGCTGGGAGGGAGTCTGGGAAAATATCTGGAGCTGCCAAAGAGGCAAGGGACTTTTTCTTGCCTCTTTGTTTCCTGGTACACGGGGAGAGGGATTCAGAGTGCCACTTAAAGAGCTCCAGAGATGGGCGCGAGTTGCGGCTATCATCAAGGACCTCAAAGACGGGCATGAGACGCTAAGGCTGCTGCTGCAGCCACCAAGAAGTCTGTGTGCAAGCACAGGACAATACCCACACCTCCCCTCCCAGGAGCCTGTGCAGCCTGCCACTGCCAGTGTCAAATGATCTAGGGAAAACTTCCCCAGGTGAACACAAGGCATGCCTCGGGCTGTTGCAACGTCACGCTTGCCCCTCTGCCGCTGCAGGCTCACCCCACATCTGTACCCCTCCCTCCGCCCGACCTGAGCGAGCCAGAGCTCTCGAGTCAGCTGCTTCTTTAACCCCGTCCTGTCTGAGTGAAGAGCAGACGCACTCAGGTGACCTACACGCAGTGGCGGTTCCAAATCCAAAGCTGAAACTGGGAGCTGTGCAAACAATGAAGAGAAAGGGAAATCTCTCCCAGCCGCCTCAGGAGCAGTGGATTAAATGTCCACAATCAACTTGATGTACCCTGCATATGTGGAATACCTGAATAGACAATGTATCATCCCAAATTGAGGAGGTGGAGTTTAGGAGCAACGATATATACATATATAATTCCGTTTTTCTATTTTTGTGAGCATGTATGCGTATGCTTCTGTGTGTGATTTTGTCTGTATAGCTTTGCTTTTATCATTTTTCCTGGGGTTCTCGCTGTCCTTTTTTTAATTTATTACTTAAATAATATTTTTCTTAGTAATTATATTTTATTTTAATAACTATATTTTATTGCATTTTATTTTATCTTCTTCTTCTTTCTTTCTATTTTTCCTCCCTTTAATTCTGAGCCATGTGGAGGACAGGCTCTTGGTGCTCCAGTCAGGCATCAGCGCTGTGCCACTGAGGTGGGACAGCCAAGCTCAGGACATTGGTCCACAAGAGACCTACCAACTCCATGTAACATGAAACAGTAAAAATCTCCCAGAGATCTCCATCTCAATGCCAAGACTCAGCTCCATTCAACGGCCAGCAAGCTACAGTGCTGGACACCCAATGCCAAACAAGTAACAAGACAGGAACACAACCCCATCCACTAGCACAAAGGCTGCCTAAAGTCATAGAAAGGCCACAGACACCCCAAAACCCACCACCAGACGTGGACCTGTACACCAGAAGGACAAGATCCAGTGTCATGCACCAGAACACAGGCACTAGTCCCCTCCACCAGGAAGCCTACACAACCCACTCAACCAACCTCAGCCACTGGGGACAGACACCAAAGGCAACGGGAGCTACGACCCTGCAGCCTGTGATAAGGAGACCCCAAACACAGTAAGTTAAGCAAAATGAGAAGACAGAGAAACACACAGCAGATGAGGGAGCAAGGCAAAAACCCACCAGACCTATCAAATGAACAGGAAATAGGCAGTCTACCTGAAAAAGAATTCATAACCATGATATTAAAGATGATCCAAAATCTTGGAAATTGAATGGAGAAAATAAAAGAAACTTTTTACAAGAACCTAGAAAAACTATACAGCAAACAAACAGTGATGAACAACACAATGAATGAAATTAAAAATTCTCTAGAAGGGATCAATAGCAGAATAACGGAGGCAGAAGAACGGATAAGTGACCTGGAAGATAAAAGAGTGGAAATAACTACTGCAGAGCAGAATAAAGGGAAAGAAATGAAAAGAATTGAGGACACTTTCAGACACTTCTAGGACAACATTAAACGCACCAGCATTCGAATTATAGGGGTCCCAGAAGAAAAAGAGGAAAAGAAAGGGACTGAGAAATTATAGTTGAAAACTTCCCTAATATGGAAAAGGAAATAGCTAATCAAGTGCAGGAATCACAGAGAGTCCCATACAGGTTAAATCCCAGGAGAAACACGCCAAGACACATATTAATCAAACTATCAAAAATTAAATACAAAGAACAAATATTAAAAGCAGCAAGGGAAACACAACAAATCACACATAAGGGAACCTCCATAAGGTTAACAGCTGATCTTTCAGCAGAAACTCTGCAAGCCAGAAGGGAGTGGCAGGAATATTTAAAGTGATGAAGGAGAAAAACCTACAAGCAAGATTACTCTACCCAGCAGGGATCTCATTCAGATTTGATGGAGAAGTTAAAACCTTTACAGATAAGCAAAAGCTAAGAGAATTCAGCACCACCAAACCAGCTTTACAACCAATGCTAAAGGAACTTCTCTACGCAGGAAACACAAGAGAAGGAAAAGACCCAAAGCAATTAAGAAAATGGTAATAGGAACATACATATTGATAATTACATTAAATGTAAATGGATTAAATGCTCCAACCAAAAGGCATAGATTGGCGGAATGGATACAAAAACAAGCCCCGTATATATGCTGCCTACAAGAGACCCACTTCATACCTAGGGACACATACAGACTGAAAGTGAGGGGATGGAAAAAGATAGCCCATGCAAATGGAAATCAAAAGCAAGCTGGAGTAGCAATTCTCATATCAGACAAAATACACTTTGAAACAAAGACTATTACAAGAGACAAACAAGGACACTACATAATGCTCAAGGGATCAATCCAAGAAGAAGATATAACAATTGTAAGTACTTATGCACCCAACATAGGAGTACCTCACTACATAAGGCAAATACGAACAGCCAAAAAGGGGGAAATCGACAGTATCAGAGTCATAGTAGGGGACTTTAACACCCCACTTTCACCAATGGACAGATGATCCAAAATGAAAATAAATGAGGAAACACAAGCTTTAAATGATACGTTAAACGAGATGGACTTAAATAATATTTATAGGACATTCCATCCAAAAACAACAGAATACACAGTCTTCTCAAGTGCTCATGGAACATTCTCCAGGATAGACCATATCGTGGGTCACAAACCAAGCCATGGTAAATTTAAGAAAATTGAAATCATATCAAGTATCTTTTCCGAAAACAACGCTATGAGACTAGATATCAATTACAGGAAAAAATCTGTGAGAAATACAAACACATGGAGGCCGAACAACACACTACTTAATAACCAAGAGATCACTGCAGAAATCAAAAATTACCTAGAAACAAATGACAATGAAAACACGAAGACCCAAAACCTATGGGATGCAGCAAAAGCAGTTCTAAGAGGGAAGTCTATAACAATAATATCCTACCTTAAGAAACAAGAAACGTCTCAAATAAACAACCTAAACTTACAACTAATGCAATTAGAGAAAGAAGAACAAAAACCCCGCAAAGTTAGCAGAAGAAGTCATAAAAATCACATCACAAATAAATGGCAAAGAAATGAAGAACACGACAGCAAAGATCAATAAAACCAAAAGCTGCTTCTTTGAAAAAGAAAATGGTCAGAAGAACCAAGGGAAAGACGGGAATAAAGATGACGACCTACTCGAGAATCGACTTAAGGATACAGGGAGGGGGAAGGGTAAGCTGGGACAAAGTGAGAGAGTGGCATGGACATATATACACTACCAAACATAAAAAACATAGCTAGTGGGAAGGAGCCGCATAGCACAGGGAGATGAGCTCGGTGCTTTGTGAACACCTAGAGGGGTGGGATAGAGAGGATGGGAGGGAGGGAGATTCACCAGGTTAGAGATATGGGGACATATGTATATGTATAACTGATTCACTTTGTGCTATAGCAGAAACAGTGACACCATTGTAAAGCAATTATACTCTAATAAAGATGTTAAAACACAAGGACAACTAAAAGCTGGTTCTTTGATAAGATAAACCAAATTGATAAACCATTAGCCAGACGCATCAAAGAAAAAGAGAGAAGACTCAAATCAATAGAATTAGAAATGAAAAAGAAGAAGTAACAACTGACACTGCAGAAATACAAAGGATCATGAGAGATTACTACAAGCAACTATAGGCCAAGAAAATGAACCGCCTGGAAGAAATGGAGAAATTCTTAGAAATGCACAACCTTCCGAGACTGAACCAGGAAGAAATAGAAAATATTAAAAAAAAAACAATCACTAGCACTGAAATTGAAACTGTGATTACCATTCTTCCAACAGACAAAAGCCCAGGACCAGATGGCTTCACAGGCGAATTCTATCAAACATTTAGAGAAGAGCTATCACCTATCCTTCTCAAACTCTTCCAAAATATAGCAGAGTGGGAACACTCCCAAACTCATTCTACGAGGCCACCATCACTGTGATACCAAAACCAGACAAAGGTGTCACAAAGAAAGAAAACTATAGGCCAATATCACTGATGAACATAGATGCACAAATCCTCAACAAAATACTAACAAACAGAACCCTACAGCGCATTAAAACGATCATACACTATGATCAAGTGGGGTTTATCGCAGGAATGCAAGACTTCTTCAATATATGCAAATCAATCAACCTGATACACCACATTAAAGAATTGAAGGAGAAAAACCATATGGTCATCTCAATAGACGCAAAGAAAGCTTTCGACAAAATTCAACACTCATTTTTCATAAAAACCCTCCAGAAAGTAGGCATAGAGGGAACTTTCCTCAACATAATACAGGCCATATATGACAAACCCACAGCAAACATTGTCCTCAATGGTGACAAAATGAAACCTTTTCCACTAAGATCAGGAACAAGACAAGGTTGCCCACTCTCACCACTATTATTCAACATAGTTTTGGAAGTTTTAGCCACAGTGATCAGAGAAGAAAAAAAATAAAAGGAATCCAAATTGGAAAAGAACAAGTAACGCTGTCACTGCTTGCAGAAGACATGATACTATACATAGAGAATCCTAAAGATGCTACCAGAAAACTACTACAGCTAATCAATGAATTTGTTAAAGTAGGAGGATACAAAATTAATGTACAGAAATGTCTTGCATTCCTATACACTAATCATGAAAAATCTGAAAGTGAAATAAAGAAAACACTCCCATTTACCATTGCAACCAAAAGAATAAACTATCTAGGAATAAACCTACCTAAGGAGAAAAAAGCCCCATATGCAGAAAATGATGACACTGATGAAAGAAATTAAAGATGATACAAATAGATGGAGAGATATACCATGTTCTTGGATTGGAAGAATCAACACTGTTAAAATGACTGTACTACCCAAAACAATCTACTGATTCAATGCAATCCCTATAAAACTACCACTGGCACTTTTCACAGAACTAGAACAGTAATTTCACAGTTTTTATGCAAACCAAAAGATCCCGAAATAGCCAAAGCAACCTGGAGAAAGCATAACGGAGCTGGAGGAATTAGGCTCCCTGACTTCAGACGATATTACAAAGCTTCATTAATGATGACAGTATGGTACTGGCACAGAAACAGAAATATAGATCAATGGAACAGGATAGAAAGCCCAGAGGTAAACCCACACACATATCATAAACTCATCATTGATAACGGAGGCAAGGATATACAATGGAGAAAAGACAGCCTCTTCAATAAGTGGTGCTGGGAAAACTGGACAGCTACATGTAAAACAATGAAATTAGAACACTCCCTAACAGCACACACAAAAGTAACCTCAAAATGGATTAAAGACCTAAATGTAAAGCCAGATGCTATCAAACTCTTAGAGGAAAACATAGGCAGAACACGCTATGACATAAATCACAGCAAGATCCTTTTTGACACACCTCCTAGAGAAATGGAAATAAAAGCAGAAATAAACAAATGGGACTTAATGAAACTTAAAAACTTTGCACAGCAAAGGAAAACATAAAAAAGATGAAAAGACAACCCTCAGAATGGTAGAAAATATTTGCAGATGAAACAAATGACAAAGGATTAATCTCCAACATTTACAAGCAGCTCATGCAGCTTAATATCAAAAAAAACAAACAACCCAATCGAAAAACGGGCAGAAAATCTAAATAGACATTTCTCAAAAGAAGATATACAGACTGCCAACAGACACATGAAAGGATGCTCAACATCACTAATCATTAGAGAAAGGCAAATCAAAACTACAATGAAGGAGGAGCTTCAAGATGGCGGAAGAGTAAGACGTGGAGATCACCTTCCTCCCCACAAATACATCGGAAATACATCTACATGTGGAACAACTCCTACAGAACACCTACTGAACGCTGGCAGAAGACCTCAGACCTCCCAAAACGCAAGAAACTCCCTCACGTACCTGGGTACTGCAAAATAAAAAAGAAAATACAGAGACAAAAGAATAGGGAACAGACCTGCACCAGTGGGAGGGAGCTGTGAAGGAGGAAAGGTTTCCACACACTAGGAAGCCCCTTTGCAGTCGGAGACTGTGGGTGGCGGAGGGGGAAACTTCGGAGCCACAGAGGAGAGCGCAGAAACAGGGGTGCGAAGGGCAAAGCGGAGAGATTCCCACACAGAGGATCGGTGCTGACCAGCACTCACCAGACAGAGAGGCTTGTCTGCTCTCTTGCTGGGACGGGTGGGGTCCTGGAGCTGAGGCTTGGGCATCCGAGTTCGGATCCCAGGGAGAGGACTGGGGTTGGCTGCGTGAACACAGCCTGAAGGGGGCTAGTGCGCTACAGCTAGCTGGGAGGGAGTCTGGGAAAATATCTGGAGCTGCCAAAGAGGCAAGAGACTTTTTCTTGCCTCTTTGTTTCCTGGTACACGAGGAGAGGGATTCAGAGTGCCACTTAAAGAGCTCCAGAGATGGGCGCGAGTCGCGGCTATCATCAAAGACCTCAAAGACGGGCATGAGACGCTAAGGCTGCTGCTGCAGCCACCAAGAAGTCTGTGTGCAAGCACAGGACAATACCCACACCTCCCCTCCCAGGAGCCTGTGCCGCCTGCCACTGCCAGTGTCAAATGATCTAGGGAAAATTTCCCCAGGTGAACACAAGGCATGCCTCGGGCTGTTGCAACGTCACGCTTGCCCCTCTGACGCTGCAGGCTCCCCCCACATCTGTACCCCTCCCTCCGCCCGACCTGAGCGAGCCAGAGCTCTCGAGTCAGCTGCTTCTTTAACCCCGTCCTGTCTGAGTGAAGAGCAGACGCACTCAGGTGACCTACACGCAGTGGCGGTTCCAAATCCAAAGCTGAAACTGGGAGCTGTGCAAACAATGAAGAGAAAGGGAAATCTCTCCCAGCCGCCTCAGGAGCAGTGGATTAAATGTCCACAATCAACTTGATGTACCCTGCATATGTGGAATACCTGAATAGACAATGTATCATCCCAAATTGAGGAGGTGGACTTTGGGAGCAATGATATATACATATATAATTCCGTTTTTCTATTTTTGTGAGCATGTATGCGTATGCTTCTGTGTGTGATTTTGTCTGTATAGCTTTGCTTTTATCATTTTTCCTGGGGTTCTCTCTGTCCTTTTTTAAATTTATTACTTAAATAATATTTTTCTAAGTAATTATATTTTATTTTAATAACTATATTTTATTGCATTTTATTTTACCTTCTTCTTCTTTCTTTCTATTTTTCCTCCCTTTAATTCTGAGCCGTGTGGAGGACAGGCTCTTGGTGCTCCAGTCAGGCATCAGCGCTGTGCCACTGAGGTGGGACAGCCAAGCTCAGGACATTGGTCCACAAGAGACCTACCAACTCCATGTAATATGAAACAGTGAAAATCTCCCAGAGATCTCCATCTCAACGCCAAGACTCAGCTCCATTCAACGGCCAGCAAGCTACAGTGCTGGACACCCAATGCCAAACAAGTAACAAGACAGGAACACAACCCCATCCACTAGCACAAAGGCTGCCTAAAATCATAGAAAGGCCACAGACACCCCAAAACACACCACCAGACGTGGACCTGTACACCAGAAGGACAAGATCCAGTGTCATGCACCAGAACACAGGCACTAGTCCCCTCCACCAGGAAGCCTACACAACTCACTCAACCAACCTCAGCCACTGGGGACAGACACCAAAGGCAACGGGAGCTACGACCCTGCAGCCTGTGATAAGGAGACCCCAAACACAGGAAGTTAAGCAAAATGAGAAGACAGAGAAACACACAGCAGATGAGGGAGCAAGGCAAAAACCCACCAGACCTATCAAATGAACAGGAAATAGGCAGTCTACCTGAAAAAGAATTCATAACCATGATATTAAAGATGATCCAAAATCTTGGAAACTGAATGGAGAAAATAAAACAAACTTTTTACAAGAACCTAGAAAAACTATACAGCAAACAAACAGTGATGAACAACAGAATAAATGAAATTAAAAATTCTCTAGAGGGGATCAATAGCAGAATAACGGAGGCAGAAGAACGGATAACTGACCTGGAAGATGAAAGAGTGGAAATAACTACTGCAGAGCAGAATAAAGGGAAAAAAATGAAACGAATTGAGGACACTTTCAGACACTTCTAGGACAAGATTAAACGCACCAATATCCGAATTATAGGGGTCCCAGAAGAAAAAGAGGAAAAGAAAGGGACTGAGAAATTATAGTTGAAAATTCCCTAATATGGAAAAGCAAATAGCTAATCAAGTGCAGGAATCACAGAGAGACCCATACAGGTTAAGTCCCAGGAGAAACACGCCAAGACACATATTAATCGAACTATCAAAAATTAAATACAAAGAACAAATATTAAAAGCAGCAAGGGAAACACAACAAATCACACATAAGGGAACCTCCATAAGGTTAACAGCTGACCTTTCAGCAGAAACTCTGCAAGCCAGAAGGGAGTGGCAGGAAATATTTAAAGTGATGAAGGAGAAAAACCTACAAGCAAGATTACTCTACCCAGCAGGGATCTCATTCAGATTTGATGGAAAAGTTAAAACCTTTACAGATAAGCAAAAGCTAAGAGAATTCAGCACCACCAAACCAGCTTTACAACAAATGCTAAAGGAACTTCTCTACGCAGGAAACACAAGAGAAGGAAAAGACCCAAAGCAATTAAGAAAATGGTAATAGGAACATACATATTGATAATTACATTAAATGTAAATGGATTAAATGCTCCAACCAAAAGGCATAGATTGGCGGAATGGATACAAAAACAAGCCCCGTATATATGCTGCCTACAAGAGACCCACTTCATACCTAGGGACACATACAGACTGAAAGTGAGGGGATGGAAAAAGATAGCCGATGCAAATGGAAATCAAAAGCAAGCTGGAGTAGCAATTCTCATATCAGACAAAATACACTTTGAAACAAAGACTATTACAAGAGACAAACAAGGACACTACATAATGCTCAAGAGATCAATCCAAGAAGAAGATATAACAATTGTAAGTACTTATGCACCCAACATAGGAGAACCGCACTACATAAGGCAAATACTAACAGCCATAAAAGGGGAAATCGACAGTATCACAGTCATAGTAGGGGACTTTAACACCCCACTTTCAACAATGGACAGATAATCCAAAATGAAAATAAATGAGGAAACACAAGCTTTAAATGATACGTTAAACGAGATGGACTTAAATAATATTTTTAGGACATTCCATCCAAAAACAACAGAATACACATTCTTCTCAAGTGCTCATGGAACATCCTCCAGGATAGACCATATCGTGGGTCACAAACCAAGCCATGGTAAATTTAAGAAAATTGAAATCATATCAAGTATCTTTTCTGAAAACAACGCTATGAGACTAGATATCAATTACAGGAAAAAATCTGTAAGAAATACAAACACATGGAGGCCGAACAGCACACTACTTAATAACCAAGAGATCACTGCAGAAATCAAAAATTACCTAGAAACAAATGACAATGTAAACACGAACACCCAAAACCTATGGGATGCAGCAAAAGCAGTTCTAAGAGGGAAGTTTATAACAATATTATCCTACCTTAAGAAACAAGAAACGTCTCAAATAAACAACCTAAACTTACAACTAATGCAATTAGAGAAAGAAGAACAAAAACCCCGCCAAGTTAGCAGAAGGAAAGAAGTCATAAAAATCACATCACAAATAAATGGCAAAGAAATGACGAACACGACAGCAAAGATCAATAAAACCAAAAGCTGCTTCTTTGAAAAAGAAAATGGTCAGAAGAACCAGGGGAAAGACGGGAATAAAGATGAAGACCTACTCGAGAATCGACTTAAGGATACAGGGAGGGGGAAGGGTAAGCTGGGACAAAGTGAGAGAGTGGCATGGACATATATACACTACCAAACATAAAAAACATAGCTAGTGGGAAGGAGCCGCATAGCACAGGGAGATGAGCTCGGTGCTTTGTGAACACCTAGAGGGGTGGGATAGAGAGGGTGGCAGGGAGGGAGAGTCACGAGGGTAGAGATATGGGGACATATGTATATGTATAACTGATTCACTTTGTGCTATAGCAGAAACAGAGACACCATTGTAAAGCAATTATACTCTAATAAAGATGTTAAAACACAAAGACAACTAAAAGCTGGTTCTTTGATAAGATAAACCAAATTGATAAACCATTAGCCAGAGGCATCAGAGAAAAAGAGAGAAGACTCAAATCAATAGAATTAGAAATGAAACAGAAGAAGTAACAACTGACACTGCAGAAATACAAAGGATCATGAGAGATTACTACAAGCAACTATAGGCCAAGAAAATGAACCGCCTGGAAGAAATGGAGAAATTCTTAGAAATGCACAACCTTCCGAGACTGAACCAGGAAGAAATAGAAAATATTAAAAAAAACAATCACTAGCACTGAAATTGAAACTGTGATTACCATTCTTCCAACAGACAAAAGCCCAGGACCAGATGGCTTCACAGGCGAATTCTATCAAACATTTAGAGAAGAGCTATCACCTATCCTTCTCAAACTCTTCCAAAATATAGCAGAGTGGGACCACTCCCAAACTCATTCTACGAGGCCACCATCACTGTGATACCAAAACCAGACAAAGGTGTCACAAAGAAAGAAAACTATAGGCCAATATCACTGATGAACATAGATGCACAAATCCTCAACAAAATACTAACAAACAGAACCCTACAGCGCATTAAAACGATCATACACTATGATCAAGTGGGGTTTATCGCAGGAATGCAAGACTTCTTCAATATATGCAAATCAATCAACCTGATACACCACATTAAAGAATTGAAGGAGAAAAACCATATGGTCATCTCAATAGACGCAAAGAAAGCTTTCGACAAAATTCAACACTCATTTTTCATAAAAACCCTCCAGAAAGTAGGCATAGAGGGAACTTTCCTCAACATAATACAGGCCATATATGACAAACCCACAGCAAACATTGTCCTCAATGGTGACAAAATGAAACCTTTTCCACTAAGATCAGGAACAAGACAAGGTTGCCCACTCTCACCACTATTATTCAACATAGTTTTGGAAGTTTTAGCCACAGTGATCAGAGAAGAAAAAAAATAAAAGGGATCCAAATTGGAAAAGAACAAGTAACGCTGTCACTGCTTGCAGAAGACATGATACTATACATAGAGAATCCTAAAGATGCTACCAGAAAACTACTACAGCTAATCAATGAATTTGTTAAAGTAGGAGGATACAAAATTAATGTACAGAAATGTCTTGCATTCCTATACACTAATCATGAAAAATCTGAAAGTGAAATAAAGAAAACACTCCCATTTACCATTGCAACCAAAAGAATAAACTATCTAGGAATAAACCTACCTAAGGAGAAAAAAGCCCCATATGCAGAAAATGATGACACTGATGAAAGAAATTAAAGATGATACAAATAGATGGAGAGATATACCATGTTCTTGGATTGGAAGAATCAACACTGTTAAAATGACTGTACTACCCAAAACAATCTACTGATTCAATGCAATCCCTATAAAACTACCACTGGCACTTTTCACAGAACTAGAACAGTAATTTCACAGTTTTTATGCAAACCAAAAGATCCCGAAATAGCCAAAGCAACCTGGAGAAAGCATAACGGAGCTGGAGGAATTAGGCTCCCTGACTTCAGACGATATTACAAAGCTTCATTAATGATGACAGTATGGTACTGGCACAGAAACAGAAATATAGATCAATGGAACAGGATAGAAAGCCCAGAGGTAAACCCACACACATATCATAAACTCATCATTGATAACGGAGGCAAGGATATACAATGGAGAAAAGACAGCCTCTTCAATAAGTGGTGCTGGGAAAACTGGACAGCTACATGTAAAACAATGAAATTAGAACACTCCCTAACAGCACACACAAAAGTAACCTCAAAATGGATTAAAGACCTAAATGTAAAGCCAGATGCTATCAAACTCTTAGAGGAAAACATAGGCAGAACACGCTATGACATAAATCACAGCAAGATCCTTTTTGACACACCTCCTAGAGAAATGGAAATAAAAGCAGAAATAAACAAATGGGACTTAATGAAACTTAAAAACTTTGCACAGCAAAGGAAAACATAAAAAAGATGAAAAGACAACCCTCAGAATGGTAGAAAATATTTGCAGATGAAACAAATGACAAAGGATTAATCTCCAACATTTACAAGCAGCTCATGCAGCTTAATATCAAAAAAAACAAACAACCCAATCGAAAAACGGGCAGAAAATCTAAATAGACATTTCTCAAAAGAAGATATACAGACTGCCAACAGACACATGAAAGGATGCTCAACAACACTAATCATTAGAGAAAGGCAAATCAAAACTACAATGAAGGAGGAGCTTCAAGATGGCGGAAGAGTAAGACGTGGAGATCACCTTCCTCCCCACAAATACATCGGAAATACATCTACATGTGGAACAACTCCTACAGAACACCTACTGAACGCTGGCAGAAGACCTCAGACCTCCCAAAACGCAAGAAACTCCCCCACGTACCTGGGTACTGCAAAATAAAAAAGAAAATACAGAGACAAAAGAATAGGGAACAGACCTGCACCAGTGGGAGGGAGCTGTGAAGGAGGAAAGGTTTCCACACACTAGGAAGCCCCTTTGCAGTCGGAGACTGTGGGTGGCGGAGGGGGAAACTTCGGAGCCACAGAGGAGAGCGCAGAAACAGGGGTGCGAAGGGCAAAGCGGAGAGATTCCCACACAGAGGATCGGTGCTGACCAGCACTCACCAGACAGAGAGGCTTGTCTGCTCTCTTGCTGGGACGGGTGGGGTCCTGGAGCTGAGGCTTGGGCATCCGAGTTCGGATCCCAGGGAGAGGACTGGGGTTGGCTGCGTGAACACAGCCTGAAGGGGGCTAGTGCGCTACAGCTAGCTGGGAGGGAGTCTGGGAAAATATCTGGAGCTGCCAAAGAGGCAAGGGACTTTTTCTTGCCTCTTTGTTTCCTGGTACACGGGGAGAGGGATTCAGAGTGCCACTTAAAGAGCTCCAGAGATGGGCGCGAGTTGCGGCTATCATCAAGGACCTCAAAGACGGGCATGAGACGCTAAGGCTGCTGCTGCAGCCACCAAGAAGTCTGTGTGCAAGCACAGGACAATACCCACACCTCCCCTCCCAGGAGCCTGTGCAGCCTGCCACTGCCAGTGTCAAATGATCTAGGGAAAACTTCCCCAGGTGAACACAAGGCATGCCTCGGGCTGTTGCAACGTCACGCTTGCCCCTCTGCCGCTGCAGGCTCACCCCACATCTGTACCCCTCCCTCCGCCCGACCTGAGCGAGCCAGAGCTCTCGAGTCAGCTGCTTCTTTAACCCCGTCCTGTCTGAGTGAAGAGCAGACGCACTCAGGTGACCTACACGCAGTGGCGGTTCCAAATCCAAAGCTGAAACTGGGAGCTGTGCAAACAATGAAGAGAAAGGGAAATCTCTCCCAGCCGCCTCAGGAGCAGTGGATTAAATGTCCACAATCAACTTGATGTACCCTGCATATGTGGAATACCTGAATAGACAATGTATCATCCCAAATTGAGGAGGTGGACTTTGGGAGCAATGATATATACATATATAATTCCGTTTTTCTATTTTTGTGAGCATGTATGCGTATGCTTCTGTGTGTGATTTTGTCTGTATAGCTTTGCTTTTATCATTTTTCCTGGGGTTCTCTCTGTCCTTTTTTAAATTTATTACTTAAATAATATTTTTCTAAGTAATTATATTTTATTTTAATAACTATATTTTATTGCATTTTATTTTACCTTCTTCTTCTTTCTTTCTATTTTTCCTCCCTTTAATTCTGAGCCGTGTGGAGGACAGGCTCTTGGTGCTCCAGTCAGGCATCAGCGCTGTGCCACTGAGGTGGGACAGCCAAGCTCAGGACATTGGTCCACAAGAGACCTACCAACTCCATGTAATATGAAACAGTGAAAATCTCCCAGAGATCTCCATCTCAACGCCAAGACTCAGCTCCATTCAACGGCCAGCAAGCTACAGTGCTGGACACCCAATGCCAAACAAGTAACAAGACAGGAACACAACCCCATCCACTAGCACAAAGGCTGCCTAAAATCATAGAAAGGCCACAGACACCCCAAAACACACCACCAGACGTGGACCTGTACACCAGAAGGACAAGATCCAGTGTCATGCACCAGAACACAGGCACTAGTCCCCTCCACCAGGAAGCCTACACAACTCACTCAACCAACCTCAGCCACTGGGGACAGACACCAAAGGCAACGGGAGCTACGACCCTGCAGCCTGTGATAAGGAGACCCCAAACACAGGAAGTTAAGCAAAATGAGAAGACAGAGAAACACACAGCAGATGAGGGAGCAAGGCAAAAACCCACCAGACCTATCAAATGAACAGGAAATAGGCAGTCTACCTGAAAAAGAATTCATAACCATGATATTAAAGATGATCCAAAATCTTGGAAACTGAATGGAGAAAATAAAACAAACTTTTTACAAGAACCTAGAAAAACTATACAGCAAACAAACAGTGATGAACAACAGAATAAATGAAATTAAAAATTCTCTAGAGGGGATCAATAGCAGAATAACGGAGGCAGAAGAACGGATAACTGACCTGGAAGATGAAAGAGTGGAAATAACTACTGCAGAGCAGAATAAAGGGAAAAAAATGAAACGAATTGAGGACACTTTCAGACACTTCTAGGACAAGATTAAACGCACCAATATCCGAATTATAGGGGTCCCAGAAGAAAAAGAGGAAAAGAAAGGGACTGAGAAATTATAGTTGAAAATTCCCTAATATGGAAAAGCAAATAGCTAATCAAGTGCAGGAATCACAGAGAGACCCATACAGGTTAAGTCCCAGGAGAAACACGCCAAGACACATATTAATCGAACTATCAAAAATTAAATACAAAGAACAAATATTAAAAGCAGCAAGGGAAACACAACAAATCACACATAAGGGAACCTCCATAAGGTTAACAGCTGACCTTTCAGCAGAAACTCTGCAAGCCAGAAGGGAGTGGCAGGAAATATTTAAAGTGATGAAGGAGAAAAACCTACAAGCAAGATTACTCTACCCAGCAGGGATCTCATTCAGATTTGATGGAAAAGTTAAAACCTTTACAGATAAGCAAAAGCTAAGAGAATTCAGCACCACCAAACCAGCTTTACAACAAATGCTAAAGGAACTTCTCTACGCAGGAAACACAAGAGAAGGAAAAGACCCAAAGCAATTAAGAAAATGGTAATAGGAACATACATATTGATAATTACATTAAATGTAAATGGATTAAATGCTCCAACCAAAAGGCATAGATTGGCGGAATGGATACAAAAACAAGCCCCGTATATATGCTGCCTACAAGAGACCCACTTCATACCTAGGGACACATACAGACTGAAAGTGAGGGGATGGAAAAAGATAGCCGATGCAAATGGAAATCAAAAGCAAGCTGGAGTAGCAATTCTCATATCAGACAAAATACACTTTGAAACAAAGACTATTACAAGAGACAAACAAGGACACTACATAATGCTCAAGAGATCAATCCAAGAAGAAGATATAACAATTGTAAGTACTTATGCACCCAACATAGGAGAACCGCACTACATAAGGCAAATACTAACAGCCATAAAAGGGGAAATCGACAGTATCACAGTCATAGTAGGGGACTTTAACACCCCACTTTCAACAATGGACAGATAATCCAAAATGAAAATAAATGAGGAAACACAAGCTTTAAATGATACGTTAAACGAGATGGACTTAAATAATATTTATAGGACATTCCATCCAAAAACAACAGAATACACATTCTTCTCAAGTGCTCATGGAACATCCTCCAGGATAGACCATATCGTGGGTCACAAACCAAGCCATGGTAAATTTAAGAAAATTGAAATCATATCAAGTATCTTTTCTGAAAACAACGCTATGAGACTAGATATCAATTACAGGAAAAAATCTGTAAGAAATACAAACACATGGAGGCCGAACAGCACACTACTTAATAACCAAGAGATCACTGCAGAAATCAAAAATTACCTAGAAACAAATGACAATGTAAACACGAACACCCAAAACCTATGGGATGCAGCAAAAGCAGTTCTAAGAGGGAAGTTTATAACAATATTATCCTACCTTAAGAAACAAGAAACGTCTCAAATAAACAACCTAAACTTACAACTAATGCAATTAGAGAAAGAAGAACAAAAACCCCGCCAAGTTAGCAGAAGGAAAGAAGTCATAAAAATCACATCACAAATAAATGGCAAAGAAATGACGAACACGACAGCAAAGATCAATAAAACCAAAAGCTGCTTCTTTGAAAAAGAAAATGGTCAGAAGAACCAGGGGAAAGACGGGAATAAAGATGAAGACCTACTCGAGAATCGACTTAAGGATACAGGGAGGGGGAAGGGTAAGCTGGGACAAAGTGAGAGAGTGGCATGGACATATATACACTACCAAACATAAAAAACATAGCTAGTGGGAAGGAGCCGCATAGCACAGGGAGATGAGCTCGGTGCTTTGTGAACACCTAGAGGGGTGGGATAGAGAGGGTGGCAGGGAGGGAGAGTCACGAGGGTAGAGATATGGGGACATATGTATATGTATAACTGATTCACTTTGTGCTATAGCAGAAACAGAGACACCATTGTAAAGCAATTATACTCTAATAAAGATGTTAAAACACAAAGACAACTAAAAGCTGGTTCTTTGATAAGATAAACCAAATTGATAAACCATTAGCCAGAGGCATCAGAGAAAAAGAGAGAAGACTCAAATCAATAGAATTAGAAATGAAACAGAAGAAGTAACAACTGACACTGCAGAAATACAAAGGATCATGAGAGATTACTACAAGCAACTATAGGCCAAGAAAATGAACCGCCTGGAAGAAATGGAGAAATTCTTAGAAATGCACAACCTTCCGAGACTGAACCAGGAAGAAATAGAAAATATTAAAAAAAACAATCACTAGCACTGAAATTGAAACTGTGATTACCATTCTTCCAACAGACAAAAGCCCAGGACCAGATGGCTTCACAGGCGAATTCTATCAAACATTTAGAGAAGAGCTATCACCTATCCTTCTCAAACTCTTCCAAAATACAGCAGAGTGGGAACACTCCCAAACTCATTCTGCGAGGCCACCATCACTGTGATACCAAAACCAGACAAAGGTGTCACAAAGAAAGAAAACTATAGGCCAATATCACTGATGAACATAGATGCACAAATCCTCAACAAAATACTAACAAACAGAACCCTACAGCGCATTAAAAGGATCATACACTATGATCAAGTGGGGTTTATCGCAGGAATGCAAGACTTCTTCAATATATGCAAATCAATCAACCTGATACACCACATTAAAGAATTGAAGGAGAAAAACCATATGGTCATCTCAATAGACGCAAAGAAAGCTTTCGACAAAATTCAACACTCATTTTTCATAAAAACCCTCCAGAAAGTAGGCATAGAGGGAACTTTCCTCAACATAATACAGGCCATATATGACAAACCCACAGCAAACATTGTCCTCAATGGTGACAAAATGAAACCGTTTCCACTAAGAACAGGAACAAGACAAGGTTGCCCACTCTCACCACTATTATTCGACATAGTTTTGGAAGTTTTAGCCACAGTGGTCAGAGAAGAAAAAAAATAAAAGGAATCCAAATTGCAAAAGAACAAGTAATGCTGTCACTGCTTGCAGAAGGCAGGATACTATACATAGAGAATCCTAAAGATGCTACCAGAAAACTGCTAGAGCTAATCAATGAATTTGTTAAAGTAGGAGGATACAAAATTAATGCGCAGAAATGTCTTGCATTCCTATACATTAATCATGAAAAATCTGAAAGTGAAATAAAGAAAACACTCCCATTTACCATTGCAACCAAAAGAATAAACTATCTAGGAATAAACCTACCTAAGGAGAAAAAAGCCCCATATGCAGAAAATGATGACACTGATGAAAGAAATTAAAGATGATACAAATAGATGGAGAGATATACCATGTTCTTGGATTGGAAGAATCAACACTGTTAAAATGACTGTACTACCCAAAACAATCTACTGATTCAATGCAATCCCTATAAAACTACCACTGGCACTTTTCACAGAACTAGAACAGTAATTTCACAGTTTTTATGCAAACCAAAAGATCCCGAAATAGCCAAAGCAACCTGGAGAAAGCATAACGGAGCTGGAGGAATCAGGCTCCCTGACTTCAGACGATATTACAAAGCTTCATTAATGATGACAGTATGGTACTGGCACAGAAACAGAAATATAGATCAATGGAACAGGATAGAAAGCCCAGAGGTAAACCCACACACATATCATAAACTCATCATTGATAACGGAGGCAAGGATATACAATGGAGAAAAGACAGCCTCTTCAATAAGTGGTGCTGGGAAAACTGGACAGCTACATGTAAAACAATGAAATTAGAACACTCCCTAACAGCACACACAAAAGTAACCTCAAAATGGATTAAAGACCTAAATGTAAAGCCAGATGCTATCAAACTCTTAGAGGAAAACATAGGCAGAACACGCTATGACATAAATCACAGCAAGATCCTTTTTGACACACCTCCTAGAGAAATGGAAATAAAAGCAGAAATAAACAAATGGGACTTAATGAAACTTAAAAACTTTGCACAGCAAAGGAAAACATAAAAAAGATGAAAAGACAACCCTCAGAATGGTAGAAAATATTTGCAGATGAAACAAATGACAAAGGATTAATCTCCAACATTTACAAGCAGCTCATGCAGCTTAATATCAAAAAAAACAAACAACCCAATCGAAAAACGGGCAGAAAATCTAAATAGACATTTCTCAAAAGAAGATATACAGACTGCCAACAGACACATGAAAGGATGCTCAACAACACTAATCATTAGAGAAAGGCAAATCAAAACTACAATGAAGGAGGAGCTTCAAGATGGCGGAAGAGTAAGACGTGGAGATCACCTTCCTCCCCACAAATACATCGGAAATACATCTACATGTGGAACAACTCCTACAGAACACCTACTGAACGCTGGCAGAAGACCTCAGACCTCCCAAAACGCAAGAAACTCCCCCACGTACCTGGGTACTGCAAAATAAAAAAGAAAATACAGAGACAAAAGAATAGGGAACAGACCTGCACCAGTGGGAGGGAGCTGTGAAGGAGGAAAGGTTTCCACACACTAGGAAGCCCCTTTGCAGTCGGAGACTGTGGGTGGCGGAGGGGGAAACTTCGGAGCCACAGAGGAGAGCGCAGAAACAGGGGTGCGAAGGGCAAAGCGGAGAGATTCCCACACAGAGGATCGGTGCTGACCAGCACTCACCAGACAGAGAGGCTTGTCTGCTCTCTTGCTGGGACGGGTGGGGTCCTGGAGCTGAGGCTTGGGCATCCGAGTTCGGATCCCAGGGAGAGGACTGGGGTTGGCTGCGTGAACACAGCCTGAAGGGGGCTAGTGCGCTACAGCTAGCTGGGAGGGAGTCTGGGAAAATATCTGGAGCTGCCAAAGAGGCAAGGGACTTTTTCTTGCCTCTTTGTTTCCTGGTACACGGGGAGAGGGATTCAGAGTGCCACTTAAAGAGCTCCAGAGATGGGCGCGAGTTGCGGCTATCATCAAGGACCTCAAAGACGGGCATGAGACGCTAAGGCTGCTGCTGCAGCCACCAAGAAGTCTGTGTGCAAGCACAGGACAATACCCACACCTCCCCTCCCAGGAGCCTGTGCAGCCTGCCACTGCCAGTGTCAAATGATCTAGGGAAAACTTCCCCAGGTGAACACAAGGCATGCCTCGGGCTGTTGCAACATCACGCTTGCCCCTCTGCCGCTGCAGGCTCACCCCACATCTGTACCCCTCCCTCCGCCCGACCTGAGCGAGCCAGAGCTCTCGAGTCAGCTGCTTCTTTAACCCCGTCCTGTCTGAGTGAAGAGCAGACGCACTCAGGTGACCTACACGCAGTGGCGGTTCCAAATCCAAAGCTGAAACTGGGAGCTGTGCAAACAATGAAGAGAAAGGGAAATCTCTCCCAGCCGCCTCAGGAGCAGTGGATTAAATGTCCACAATCAACTTGATGTACCCTGCATATGTGGAATACCTGAATAGACAATGTATCATCCCAAATTGAGGAGGTGGAGTTTAGGAGCAACGATATATACATATATAATTCCGTTTTTCTATTTTTGTGAGCATGTATGCGTATGCTTCTGTGTGTGATTTTGTCTGTATAGCTTTGCTTTTATCATTTTTCCTGGGGTTCTCGCTGTCCTTTTTTTAATTTATTACTTAAATAATATTTTTCTTAGTAATTATATTTTATTTTAATAACTATATTTTATTGCATTTTATTTTATCTTCTTCTTCTTTCTTTCTATTTTTCCTCCCTTTAATTCTGAGCCATGTGGAGGACAGGCTCTTGGTGCTCCAGTCAGGCATCAGCGCTGTGCCACTGAGGTGGGACAGCCAAGCTCAGGACATTGGTCCACAAGAGACCTACCAACTCCATGTAACATGAAACAGTAAAAATCTCCCAGAGATCTCCATCTCAACGCCAAGACTCAGCTCCATTCAACGGCCAGCAAGCTACAGTGCTGGACACCCAATGCCAAACAAGTAACAAGACAGGAACACAACCCCATCCACTAGCACAAAGGCTGCCTAAAGTCATAGAAAGGCCACAGACACCCCAAAACCCACCACCAGACGTGGACCTGTACACCAGAAGGACAAGATCCAGTGTCATGCACCAGAACACAGGCACTAGTCCCCTCCACCAGGAAGCCTACACAACCCACTCAACCAACCTCAGCCACTGGGGACAGACACCAAAGGCAACGGGAGCTACGACCCTGCAGCCTGTGATAAGGAGACCCCAAACACAGTAAGTTAAGCAAAATGAGAAGACAGAGAAACACACAGCAGATGAGGGAGCAAGGCAAAAACCCACCAGACCTATCAAATGAACAGGAAATAGGCAGTCTACCTGAAAAAGAATTCATAACCATGATATTAAAGATGATCCAAAATCTTGGAAATTGAATGGAGAAAATAAAAGAAACTTTTTACAAGAACCTAGAAAAACTATACAGCAAACAAACAGTGATGAACAACACAATGAATGAAATTAAAAATTCTCTAGAAGGGATCAATAGCAGAATAACGGAGGCAGAAGAACGGATAAGTGACCTGGAAGATAAAAGAGTGGAAATAACTACTGCAGAGCAGAATAAAGGGAAAGAAATGAAAAGAATTGAGGACACTTTCAGACACTTCTAGGACAACATTAAACGCACCAGCATTCGAATTATAGGGGTCCCAGAAGAAAAAGAGGAAAAGAAAGGGACTGAGAAATTATAGTTGAAAACTTCCCTAATATGGAAAAGGAAATAGCTAATCAAGTGCAGGAATCACAGAGAGTCCCATACAGGTTAAATCCCAGGAGAAACACGCCAAGACACATATTAATCAAACTATCAAAAATTAAATACAAAGAACAAATATTAAAAGCAGCAAGGGAAACACAACAAATCACACATAAGGGAACCTCCATAAGGTTAACAGCTGACCTTTCAGCAGAAACTCTGCAAGCCAGAAGGGAGTGGCAGGAAATATTTAAAGTGATGAAGGAGAAAAACCTACAAGCAAGATTACTCTACCCAGCAGGGATCTCATTCAGATTTGATGGAAAAGTTAAAACCTTTACAGATAAGCAAAAGCTAAGAGAATTCAGCACCACCAAACCAGCTTTACAACCAATGCTAAAGGAACTTCTCTACGCAGGAAACACAAGAGAAGGAAAAGACCCAAAGCAATTAAGAAAATGGTAATAGGAACATACATATTGATAATTACATTAAATGTAAATGGATTAAATGCTCCAACCAAAAGGCATAGATTGGCGGAATGGATACAAAAACAAGCCCCGTATATATGCTGCCTACAAGAGACCCACTTCATACCTAGGGACACATACAGACTGAAAGTGAGGGGATGGAAAAAGATAGCCGATGCAAATGGAAATCAAAAGCAAGCTGGAGTAGCAATTCTCATATCAGACAAAATACACTTTGAAACAAAGACTATTACAAGAGACAAACAAGGACACTACATAATGCTCAAGGGATCAATCCAAGAAGAAGATATAACAATTGTAAGTACTTATGCACCCAACATAGGAGTACCTCACTACATAAGGCAAATACTAACAGCCATAAAAGGGGAAATCGACAGTATCAGAGTCATAGTAGGGGACTTTAACACCCCACTTTCACCAATGGACAGATGATCCAAAATGAACATAAATGAGGAAACACAAGCTTTAAATGATACGTTAAACGAGATGGACTTAAATAATATTTATAGGACATTCCATCCAAAAACAACAGAATACACATTCTTCTCAAGTGCTCATGGAACATTCTCCAGGATAGACCATATCGTGGGTCACAAACCAAGCCATGGTAAATTTAAGAAAATTGAAATCATATCAAGTATCTTTTCCGAAAACAACGCTATGAGACTAGATATCAATTACAGGAAAAAATCTGTGACAAATACAAACACATGGAGGCCAAACAACACACTACTTAATAACCAAGAGATCACTGCAGAAATCAAAAATTACCTAGAAACAAATGACAATGAAAACACGAAGACCCAAAACCTATGGGATGCAGCAAAAGCAGTTCTAAGAGGGAAGTCTATAACAATAATATCCTACCTTAAGAAACAAGAAACGTCTCAAATAAACAACCTAAACTTACAACTAATGCAATTAGAGAAAGAAGAACAAAAACCCCGCAAAGTTAGCAGAAGAAGTCATAAAAATCACATCACAAATAAATGGCAAAGAAATGAAGAACACGACAGCAAAGATCAATAAAACCAAAAGCTGCTTCTTTGAGAAAGAAAATGGTCAGAAGAACCAAGGGAAAGACGGGAATAAAGATGACGACCTACTCGAGAATCGACTTAAGGATACAGGGAGGGGGAAGGGTAAGCTGGGACAAAGTGAGACAGTGGCATGGACATATATACACTACCAAACATAAAAAACATAGCTAGTGGGAAGGAGCCGCATAGCACAGGGAGATGAGCTCGGTGCTTTGTGAACACCTAGAGGGGTGGGATAGAGAGGGTGGGAGGGAGGGAGAGTCACGAGGGTAGAGATATGGGGACATATGTATATGTATAACTGATTCACTTTGTGCTATAGCAGAAACAGAGACACCATTGTAAAGCAATTATACTCTAATAAAGATGTTAAAACACAAAGACAACTAAAAGCTGGTTCTTTGATAAGATAAACCAAATTGATAAACCATTAGCCAGAGGCATCAGAGAAAAAGAGAGAAGACTCAAATCAATAGAATTAGAAATGAAACAGAAGAAGTAACAACTGACACTGCAGAAATACAAAGGATCATGAGAGATTACTACAAGCAACTATAGGCCAAGAAAATGAACCGCCTGGAAGAAATGGAGAAATTCTTAGAAATGCACAACCTTCCGAGACTGAACCAGGAAGAAATAGAAAATATTAAAAAAAACAATCACTAGCACTGAAATTGAAACTGTGATTACCATTCTTCCAACAGACAAAAGCCCAGGACCAGATGGCTTCACAGGCGAATTCTATCAAACATTTAGAGAAGAGCTATCACCTATCCTTCTCAAACTCTTCCAAAATACAGCAGAGTGGGAACACTCCCAAACTCATTCTGCGAGGCCACCATCACTGTGATACCAAAACCAGACAAAGGTGTCACAAAGAAAGAAAACTATAGGCCAATATCACTGATGAACATAGATGCACAAATCCTCAACAAAATACTAACAAACAGAACCCTACAGCGCATTAAAAGGATCATACACTATGATCAAGTGGGGTTTATCGCAGGAATGCAAGACTTCTTCAATATATGCAAATCAATCAACCTGATACACCACATTAAAGAATTGAAGGAGAAAAACCATATGGTCATCTCAATAGACGCAAAGAAAGCTTTCGACAAAATTCAACACTCATTTTTCATAAAAACCCTCCAGAAAGTAGGCATAGAGGGAACTTTCCTCAACATAATACAGGCCATATATGACAAACCCACAGCAAACATTGTCCTCAATGGTGACAAAATGAAACCGTTTCCACTAAGAACAGGAACAAGACAAGGTTGCCCACTCTCACCACTATTATTTGACATAGTTTTGGAAGTTTTAGCCACAGTGGTCAGAGAAGAAAAAAAATAAAAGGAATCCAAATTGCAAAAGAACAAGTAATGCTGTCACTGCTTGCAGAAGGCAGGATACTATACATAGAGAATCCTAAAGATGCTACCAGAAAACTGCTAGAGCTAATCAATGAATTTGTTAAAGTAGGAGGATACAAAATTAATGCGCAGAAATGTCTTGCATTCCTATACATTAATCATGAAAAATCTGAAAGTGAAATAAAGAAAACACTCCCATTTACCATTGCAACCAAAAGAATAAACTATCTAGGAATAAACCTACCTAAGGAGAAAAAAGCCCCATATGCAGAAAATGATGACACTGATGAAAGAAATTAAAGATGATACAAATAGATGGAGAGATATACCATGTTCTTGGATTGGAAGAATCAACACTGTTAAAATGACTGTACTACCCAAAACAATCTACTGATTCAATGCAATCCCTATAAAACTACCACTGGCACTTTTCACAGAACTAGAACAGTAATTTCACAGTTTTTATGCAAACCAAAAGATCCCGAAATAGCCAAAGCAACCTGGAGAAAGCATAACGGAGCTGGAGGAATCAGGCTCCCTGACTTCAGACGATATTACAAAGCTTCATTAATGATGACAGTATGGTACTGGCACAGAAACAGAAATATAGATCAATGGAACAGGATAGAAAGCCCAGAGGTAAACCCACACACATATCATAAACTCATCATTGATAACGGAGGCAAGGATATACAATGGAGAAAAGACAGCCTCTTCAATAAGTGGTGCTGGGAAAACTGGACAGCTACATGTAAAACAATGAAATTAGAACACTCCCTAACAGCACACACAAAAGTAACCTCAAAATGGATTAAAGACCTAAATGTAAAGCCAGATGCTATCAAACTCTTAGAGGAAAACATAGGCAGAACACGCTATGACATAAATCACAGCAAGATCCTTTTTGACACACCTCCTAGAGAAATGGAAATAAAAGCAGAAATAAACAAATGGGACTTAATGAAACTTAAAAACTTTGCACAGCAAAGGAAAACATAAAAAAGATGAAAAGACAACCCTCAGAATGGTAGAAAATATTTGCAGATGAAACAAATGACAAAGGATTAATCTCCAACATTTACAAGCAGCTCATGCAGCTTAATATCAAAAAAAACAAACAACCCAATCGAAAAACGGGCAGAAAATCTAAATAGACATTTCTCAAAAGAAGATATACAGACTGCCAACAGACACATGAAAGGATGCTCAACAACACTAATCATTAGAGAAAGGCAAATCAAAACTACAATGAAGGAGGAGCTTCAAGATGGCGGAAGAGTAAGACGTGGAGATCACCTTCCTCCCCACAAATACATCGGAAATACATCTACATGTGGAACAACTCCTACAGAACACCTACTGAACGCTGGCAGAAGACCTCAGACCTCCCAAAACGCAAGAAACTCCCCCACGTACCTGGGTACTGCAAAATAGAAAAGAAAATACAGAGACAAAAGAATAGGGAACAGACCTGCACCAGTGGGAGGGAGCTGTGAAGGAGGAAAGGTTTCCACACACTAGGAAGCCCCTTTGCAGTCGGAGACTGTGGGTGGCGGAGGGGGAAACTTCGGAGCCACAGAGGAGAGCGCAGAAACAGGGGTGCGAAGGGCAAAGCGGAGAGATTCCCACACAGAGGATCGGTGCTGACCAGCACTCACCAGACAGAGAGGCTTGTCTGCTCTCTTGCTGGGACGGGTGGGGTCCTGGAGCTGAGGCTTGGGCATCCGAGTTCGGATCCCAGGGAGAGGACTGGGGTTGGCTGCGTGAACACAGCCTGAAGGGGGCTAGTGCGCTACAGCTAGCTGGGAGGGAGTCTGGGAAAATATCTGGAGCTGCCAAAGAGGCAAGGGACTTTTTCTTGCCTCTTTGTTTCCTGGTACACGGGGAGAGGGATTCAGAGTGCCACTTAAAGAGCTCCAGAGATGGGCGCGAGTTGCGGCTATCATCAAGGACCTCAAAGACGGGCATGAGACGCTAAGGCTGCTGCTGCAGCCACCAAGAAGTCTGTGTGCAAGCACAGGACAATACCCACACCTCCCCTCCCAGGAGCCTGTGCAGCCTGCCACTGCCAGTGTCAAATGATCTAGGGAAAACTTCCCCAGGTGAACACAAGGCATGCCTCGGGCTGTTGCAACATCACGCTTGCCCCTCTGCCGCTGCAGGCTCACCCCACATCTGTACCCCTCCCTCCGCCCGACCTGAGCGAGCCAGAGCTCTCGAGTCAGCTGCTTCTTTAACCCCGTCCTGTCTGAGTGAAGAGCAGACGCACTCAGGTGACCTACACGCAGTGGCGGTTCCAAATCCAAAGCTGAAACTGGGAGCTGTGCAAACAATGAAGAGAAAGGGAAATCTCTCCCAGCCGCCTCAGGAGCAGTGGATTAAATGTCCACAATCAACTTGATGTACCCTGCATATGTGGAATACCTGAATAGACAATGTATCATCCCAAATTGAGGAGGTGGAGTTTAGGAGCAACGATATATACATATATAATTCCGTTTTTCTATTTTTGTGAGCATGTATGCGTATGCTTCTGTGTGTGATTTTGTCTGTATAGCTTTGCTTTTATCATTTTTCCTGGGGTTCTCGCTGTCCTTTTTTTAATTTATTACTTAAATAATATTTTTCTTAGTAATTATATTTTATTTTAATAACTATATTTTATTGCATTTTATTTTATCTTCTTCTTCTTTCTTTCTATTTTTCCTCCCTTTAATTCTGAGCCATGTGGAGGACAGGCTCTTGGTGCTCCAGTCAGGCATCAGCGCTGTGCCACTGAGGTGGGACAGCCAAGCTCAGGACATTGGTCCACAAGAGACCTACCAACTCCATGTAACATGAAACAGTAAAAATCTCCCAGAGATCTCCATCTCAACGCCAAGACTCAGCTCCATTCAACGGCCAGCAAGCTACAGTGCTGGACACCCAATGCCAAACAAGTAACAAGACAGGAACACAACCCCATCCACTAGCACAAAGGCTGCCTAAAGTCATAGAAAGGCCACAGACACCCCAAAACCCACCACCAGACGTGGACCTGTACACCAGAAGGACAAGATCCAGTGTCATGCACCAGAACACAGGCACTAGTCCCCTCCACCAGGAAGCCTACACAACCCACTCAACCAACCTCAGCCACTGGGGACAGACACCAAAGGCAACGGGAGCTACGACCCTGCAGCCTGTGATAAGGAGACCCCAAACACAGTAAGTTAAGCAAAATGAGAAGACAGAGAAACACACAGCAGATGAGGGAGCAAGGCAAAAACCCACCAGACCTATCAAATGAACAGGAAATAGGCAGTCTACCTGAAAAAGAATTCATAACCATGATATTAAAGATGATCCAAAATCTTGGAAATTGAATGGAGAAAATAAAAGAAACTTTTTACAGGAACCTAGAAAAACTATACAGCAAACAAACAGTGATGAACAACACAATGAATGAAATTAAAAATTCTCTAGAAGGGATCAATAGCAGAATAACGGAGGCAGAAGAACGGATAAGTGACCTGGAAGATAAAAGAGTGGAAATAACTACTGCAGAGCAGAATAAAGGGAAAGAAATGAAAAGAATTGAGGACACTTTCAGACACTTCTAGGACAACATTAAACGCACCAGCATTCGAATTATAGGGGTCCCAGAAGAAAAAGAGGAAAAGAAAGGGACTGAGAAATTATAGTTGAAAACTTCCCTAATATGGAAAAGGAAATAGCTAATCAAGTGCAGGAATCACAGAGAGTCCCATACAGGTTAAATCCCAGGAGAAACACGCCAAGACACATATTAATCAAACTATCAAAAATTAAATACAAAGAACAAATATTAAAAGCAGCAAGGGAAACACAACAAATCACACATAAGGGAACCTCCATAAGGTTAACAGCTGATCTTTCAGCAGAAACTCTGCAAGCCAGAAGGGAGTGGCAGGAATATTTAAAGTGATGAAGGAGAAAAACCTACAAGCAAGATTACTCTACCCAGCAGGGATCTCATTCAGATTTGATGGAGAAGTTAAAACCTTTACAGATAAGCAAAAGCTAAGAGAATTCAGCACCACCAAACCAGCTTTACAACCAATGCTAAAGGAACTTCTCTACGCAGGAAACACAAGAGAAGGAAAAGACCCAAAGCAATTAAGAAAATGGTAATAGGAACATACATATTGATAATTACATTAAATGTAAATGGATTAAATGCTCCAACCAAAAGGCATAGATTGGCGGAATGGATACAAAAACAAGCCCCGTATATATGCTGCCTACAAGAGACCCACTTCATACCTAGGGACACATACAGACTGAAAGTGAGGGGATGGAAAAAGATAGCCCATGCAAATGGAAATCAAAAGCAAGCTGGAGTAGCAATTCTCATATCAGACAAAATACACTTTGAAACAAAGACTATTACAAGAGACAAAGAAGGACACTACATAATGCTCAAGGGATCAATCCAAGAAGAAGATATAACAATTGTAAGTACTTATGCACCCAACATAGGAGTACCTCACTACATAAGGCAAATACTAACAGCCAAAAAGGGGGAAATCGACAGTATCAGAGTCATAGTAGGGGACTTTAACACCCCACTTTCACCAATGGACAGATGATCCAAAATGAACATAAATGAGGAAACACAAGCTTTAAATGATACGTTAAACGAGATGGACTTAAATAATATTTATAGGACATTCCATCCAAAAACAACAGAATACACATTCTTCTCAAGTGCTCATGGAACATTCTCCAGGATAGACCATATCGTGGGTCACAAACCAAGCCATGGTAAATTTAAGAAAATTGAAATCATATCAAGTATCTTTTCCGAAAACAACGCTATGAGACTAGATATCAATTACAGGAAAAAATCTGTGACAAATACAAACACATGGAGGCCGAACAACACACTACTTAATAACCAAGAGATCACTGCAGAAATCAAAAATTACCTAGAAACAAATGACAATGAAAACACGAAGACCCAAAACCTATGGGATGCAGCAAAAGCAGTTCTAAGAGGGAAGTCTATAACAATAATATCCTACCTTAAGAAACAAGAAACGTCTCAAATAAACAACCTAAACTTACAACTAATGCAATTAGAGAAAGAAGAACAAAAACCCCGCAAAGTTAGCAGAAGAAGTCATAAAAATCACATCACAAATAAATGGCAAAGAAATGAAGAACACGACAGCAAAGATCAATAAAACCAAAAGCTGCTTCTTTGAGAAAGAAAATGGTCAGAAGAACCAAGGGAAAGACGGGAATAAAGATGACGACCTACTCGAGAATCGACTTAAGGATACAGGGAGGGGGAAGGGTAAGCTGGGACAAAGTGAGAGAGTGGCATGGACATATATACACTACCAAACATAAAAAACATAGCTAGTGGGAAGGAGCCGCATAGCACAGGGAGATGAGCTCGGTGCTTTGTGAACACCTAGAGGGGTGGGATAGAGAGGGTGGGAGGGAGGGAGAGTCACGAGGGTAGAGATATGGGGACATATGTATATGTATAACTGATTCACTTTGTGCTATAGCAGAAACAGAGACACCATTGTAAAGCAATTATACTCTAATAAAGATGTTAAAACACAAAGACAACTAAAAGCTGGTTCTTTGATAAGATAAACCAAATTGATAAACCATTAGCCAGAGGCATCAGAGAAAAAGAGAGAAGACTCAAATCAATAGAATTAGAAATGAAACAGAAGAAGTAACAACTGACACTGCAGAAATACAAAGGATCATGAGAGATTACTACAAGCAACTATAGGCCAAGAAAATGAACCGCCTGGAAGAAATGGAGAAATTCTTAGAAATGCACAACCTTCCGAGACTGAACCAGGAAGAAATAGAAAATATTAAAAAAAACAATCACTAGCACTGAAATTGAAACTGTGATTACCATTCTTCCAACAGACAAAAGCCCAGGACCAGATGGCTTCACAGGCGAATTCTATCAAACATTTAGAGAAGAGCTATCACCTATCCTTCTCAAACTCTTCCAAAATACAGCAGAGTGGGAACACTCCCAAACTCATTCTGCGAGGCCACCATCACTGTGATACCAAAACCAGACAAAGGTGTCACAAAGAAAGAAAACTATAGGCCAATATCACTGATGAACATAGATGCACAAATCCTCAACAAAATACTAACAAACAGAACCCTACAGCGCATTAAAAGGATCATACACTATGATCAAGTGGGGTTTATCGCAGGAATGCAAGACTTCTTCAATATATGCAAATCAATCAACCTGATACACCACATTAAAGAATTGAAGGAGAAAAACCATATGGTCATCTCAATAGACGCAAAGAAAGCTTTCGACAAAATTCAACACTCATTTTTCATAAAAACCCTCCAGAAAGTAGGCATAGAGGGAACTTTCCTCAACATAATACAGGCCATATATGACAAACCCACAGCAAACATTGTCCTCAATGGTGACAAAATGAAACCGTTTCCACTAAGAACAGGAACAAGACAAGGTTGCCCACTCTCACCACTATTATTTGACATAGTTTTGGAAGTTTTAGCCACAGTGGTCAGAGAAGAAAAAAAATAAAAGGAATCCAAATTGCAAAAGAACAAGTAATGCTGTCACTGCTTGCAGAAGGCAGGATACTATACATAGAGAATCCTAAAGATGCTACCAGAAAACTGCTAGAGCTAATCAATGAATTTGTTAAAGTAGGAGGATACAAAATTAATGCGCAGAAATGTCTTGCATTCCTATACATTAATCATGAAAAATCTGAAAGTGAAATAAAGAAAACACTCCCATTTACCATTGCAACCAAAAGAATAAACTATCTAGGAATAAACCTACCTAAGGAGAAAAAAGCCCCATATGCAGAAAATGATGACACTGATGAAAGAAATTAAAGATGATACAAATAGATGGAGAGATATACCATGTTCTTGGATTGGAAGAATCAACACTGTTAAAATGACTGTACTACCCAAAACAATCTACTGATTCAATGCAATCCCTATAAAACTACCACTGGCACTTTTCACAGAACTAGAACAGTAATTTCACAGTTTTTATGCAAACCAAAAGATCCCGAAATAGCCAAAGCAACCTGGAGAAAGCATAACGGAGCTGGAGGAATCAGGCTCCCTGACTTCAGACGATATTACAAAGCTTCATTAATGATGACAGTATGGTACTGGCACAGAAACAGAAATATAGATCAATGGAACAGGATAGAAAGCCCAGAGGTAAACCCACACACATATCATAAACTCATCATTGATAACGGAGGCAAGGATATACAATGGAGAAAAGACAGCCTCTTCAATAAGTGGTGCTGGGAAAACTGGACAGCTACATGTAAAACAATGAAATTAGAACACTCCCTAACAGCACACACAAAAGTAACCTCAAAATGGATTAAAGACCTAAATGTAAAGCCAGATGCTATCAAACTCTTAGAGGAAAACATAGGCAGAACACGCTATGACATAAATCACAGCAAGATCCTTTTTGACACACCTCCTAGAGAAATGGAAATAAAAGCAGAAATAAACAAATGGGACTTAATGAAACTTAAAAACTTTGCACAGCAAAGGAAAACATAAAAAAGATGAAAAGACAACCCTCAGAATGGTAGAAAATATTTGCAGATGAAACAAATGACAAAGGATTAATCTCCAACATTTACAAGCAGCTCATGCAGCTTAATATCAAAAAAAACAAACAACCCAATCGAAAAACGGGCAGAAAATCTAAATAGACATTTCTCAAAAGAAGATATACAGACTGCCAACAGACACATGAAAGGATGCTCAACAACACTAATCATTAGAGAAAGGCAAATCAAAACTACAATGAAGGAGGAGCTTCAAGATGGCGGAAGAGTAAGACGTGGAGATCACCTTCCTCCCCACAAATACATCGGAAATACATCTACATGTGGAACAACTCCTACAGAACACCTACTGAACGCTGGCAGAAGACCTCAGACCTCCCAAAACGCAAGAAACTCCCCCACGTACCTGGGTACTGCAAAATAGAAAAGAAAATACAGAGACAAAAGAATAGGGAACAGACCTGCACCAGTGGGAGGGAGCTGTGAAGGAGGAAAGGTTTCCACACACTAGGAAGCCCCTTTGCAGTCGGAGACTGTGGGTGGCGGAGGGGGAAACTTCGGAGCCACAGAGGAGAGCGCAGAAACAGGGGTGCGAAGGGCAAAGCGGAGAGATTCCCACACAGAGGATCGGTGCTGACCAGCACTCACCAGACAGAGAGGCTTGTCTGCTCTCTTGCTGGGACGGGTGGGGTCCTGGAGCTGAGGCTTGGGCATCCGAGTTCGGATCCCAGGGAGAGGACTGGGGTTGGCTGCGTGAACACAGCCTGAAGGGGGCTAGTGCGCTACAGCTAGCTGGGAGGGAGTCTGGGAAAATATCTGGAGCTGCCAAAGAGGCAAGGGACTTTTTCTTGCCTCTGTGTTTCCTGGTACACGGGGAGAGGGATTCAGAGTGCCACTTAAAGAGCTCCAGAGATGGGCGCGAGTTGCGGCTATCATCAAGGACCTCAAAGACGGGCATGAGACGCTAAGGCTGCTGCTGCAGCCACCAAGAAGTCTGTGTGCAAGCACAGGACAATACCCACACCTCCCCTCCCAGGAGCCTGTGCAGCCTGCCACTGCCAGTGTCAAATGATCTAGGGAAAACTTCCCCAGGTGAACACAAGGCATGCCTCGGGCTGTTGCAACATCACGCTTGCCCCTCTGCCGCTGCAGGCTCACCCCACATCTGTACCCCTCCCTCCGCCCGACCTGAGCGAGCCAGAGCTCTCGAGTCAGCTGCTTCTTTAACCCCGTCCTGTCTGAGTGAAGAGCAGACGCACTCAGGTGACCTACACGCAGTGGCGGTTCCAAATCCAAAGCTGAAACTGGGAGCTGTGCAAACAATGAAGAGAAAGGGAAATCTCTCCCAGCCGCCTCAGGAGCAGTGGATTAAATGTCCACAATCAACTTGATGTACCCTGCATATGTGGAATACCTGAATAGACAATGTATCATCCCAAATTGAGGAGGTGGAGTTTAGGAGCAACGATATATACATATATAATTCCGTTTTTCTATTTTTGTGAGCATGTATGCGTATGCTTCTGTGTGTGATTTTGTCTGTATAGCTTTGCTTTTATCATTTTTCCTGGGGTTCTCGCTGTCCTTTTTTTAATTTATTACTTAAATAATATTTTTCTTAGTAATTATATTTTATTTTAATAACTATATTTTATTGCATTTTATTTTATCTTCTTCTTCTTTCTTTCTATTTTTCCTCCCTTTAATTCTGAGCCATGTGGAGGACAGGCTCTTGGTGCTCCAGTCAGGCATCAGCGCTGTGCCACTGAGGTGGGACAGCCAAGCTCAGGACATTGGTCCACAAGAGACCTACCAACTCCATGTAACATGAAACAGTAAAAATCTCCCAGAGATCTCCATCTCAACGCCAAGACTCAGCTCCATTCAACGGCCAGCAAGCTACAGTGCTGGACACCCAATGCCAAACAAGTAACAAGACAGGAACACAACCCCATCCACTAGCACAAAGGCTGCCTAAAGTCATAGAAAGGCCACAGACACCCCAAAACCCACCACCAGACGTGGACCTGTACACCAGAAGGACAAGATCCAGTGTCATGCACCAGAACACAGGCACTAGTCCCCTCCACCAGGAAGCCTACACAACCCACTCAACCAACCTCAGCCACTGGGGACAGACACCAAAGGCAACGGGAGCTACGACCCTGCAGCCTGTGATAAGGAGACCCCAAACACAGTAAGTTAAGCAAAATGAGAAGACAGAGAAACACACAGCAGATGAGGGAGCAAGGCAAAAACCCACCAGACCTATCAAATGAACAGGAAATAGGCAGTCTACCTGAAAAAGAATTCATAACCATGATATTAAAGATGATCCAAAATCTTGGAAATTGAATGGAGAAAATAAAAGAAACTTTTTACAGGAACCTAGAAAAACTATACAGCAAACAAACAGTGATGAACAACACAATGAATGAAATTAAAAATTCTCTAGAAGGGATCAATAGCAGAATAACGGAGGCAGAAGAACGGATAAGTGACCTGGAAGATAAAAGAGTGGAAATAACTACTGCAGAGCAGAATAAAGGGAAAGAAATGAAAAGAATTGAGGACACTTTCAGACACTTCTAGGACAACATTAAACGCACCAGCATTCGAATTATAGGGGTCCCAGAAGAAAAAGAGGAAAAGAAAGGGACTGAGAAATTATAGTTGAAAACTTCCCTAATATGGAAAAGGAAATAGCTAATCAAGTGCAGGAATCACAGAGAGTCCCATACAGGTTAAATCCCAGGAGAAACACGCCAAGACACATATTAATCAAACTATCAAAAATTAAATACAAAGAACAAATATTAAAAGCAGCAAGGGAAACACAACAAATCACACATAAGGGAACCTCCATAAGGTTAACAGCTGATCTTTCAGCAGAAACTCTGCAAGCCAGAAGGGAGTGGCAGGAATATTTAAAGTGATGAAGGAGAAAAACCTACAAGCAAGATTACTCTACCCAGCAGGGATCTCATTCAGATTTGATGGAGAAGTTAAAACCTTTACAGATAAGCAAAAGCTAAGAGAATTCAGCACCACCAAACCAGCTTTACAACCAATGCTAAAGGAACTTCTCTACGCAGGAAACACAAGAGAAGGAAAAGACCCAAAGCAATTAAGAAAATGGTAATAGGAACATACATATTGATAATTACATTAAATGTAAATGGATTAAATGCTCCAACCAAAAGGCATAGATTGGCGGAATGGATACAAAAACAAGCCCCGTATATATGCTGCCTACAAGAGACCCACTTCATACCTAGGGACACATACAGACTGAAAGTGAGGGGATGGAAAAAGATAGCCCATGCAAATGGAAATCAAAAGCAAGCTGGAGTAGCAATTCTCATATCAGACAAAATACACTTTGAAACAAAGACTATTACAAGAGACAAACAAGGACACTACATAATGCTCAAGGGATCAATCCAAGAAGAAGATATAACAATTGTAAGTACTTATGCACCCAACATAGGAGTACCTCACTACATAAGGCAAATACTAACAGCCAAAAAGGGGGAAATCGACAGTATCAGAGTCATAGTAGGGGACTTTAACACCCCACTTTCACCAATGGACAGATGATCCAAAATGAACATAAATGAGGAAACACAAGCTTTAAATGATACGTTAAACGAGATGGACTTAAATAATATTTATAGGACATTCCATCCAAAAACAACAGAATACACATTCTTCTCAAGTGCTCATGGAACATTCTCCAGGATAGACCATATCGTGGGTCACAAACCAAGCCATGGTAAATTTAAGAAAATTGAAATCATATCAAGTATCTTTTCCGAAAACAACGCTATGAGACTAGATATCAATTACAGGAAAAAATCTGTGACAAATACAAACACATGGAGGCCGAACAACACACTACTTAATAACCAAGAGATCACTGCAGAAATCAAAAATTACCTAGAAACAAATGACAATGAAAACACGAAGACCCAAAACCTATGGGATGCAGCAAAAGCAGTTCTAAGAGGGAAGTCTATAACAATAATATCCTACCTTAAGAAACAAGAAACGTCTCAAATAAACAACCTAAACTTACAACTAATGCAATTAGAGAAAGAAGAACAAAAACCCCGCAAAGTTAGCAGAAGAAGTCATAAAAATCACATCACAAATAAATGGCAAAGAAATGAAGAACACGACAGCAAAGATCAATAAAACCAAAAGCTGCTTCTTTGAGAAAGAAAATGGTCAGAAGAACCAAGGGAAAGACGGGAATAAAGATGACGACCTACTCGAGAATCGACTTAAGGATACAGGGAGGGGGAAGGGTAAGCTGGGACAAAGTGAGAGAGTGGCATGGACATATATACACTACCAAACATAAAAAACATAGCTAGTGGGAAGGAGCCGCATAGCACAGGGAGATGAGCTCGGTGCTTTGTGAACACCTAGAGGGGTGGGATAGAGAGGGTGGGAGGGAGGGAGAGTCACGAGGGTAGAGATATGGGGACATATGTATATGTATAACTGATTCACTTTGTGCTATAGCAGAAACAGAGACACCATTGTAAAGCAATTATACTCTAATAAAGATGTTAAAACACAAAGACAACTAAAAGCTGGTTCTTTGATAAGATAAACCAAATTGATAAACCATTAGCCAGAGGCATCAGAGAAAAAGAGAGAAGACTCAAATCAATAGAATTAGAAATGAAACAGAAGAAGTAACAACTGACACTGCAGAAATACAAAGGATCATGAGAGATTACTACAAGCAACTATAGGCCAAGAAAATGAACCGCCTGGAAGAAATGGAGAAATTCTTAGAAATGCACAACCTTCCGAGACTGAACCAGGAAGAAATAGAAAATATTAAAAAAAACAATCACTAGCACTGAAATTGAAACTGTGATTACCATTCTTCCAACAGACAAAAGCCCAGGACCAGATGGCTTCACAGGCGAATTCTATCAAACATTTAGAGAAGAGCTATCACCTATCCTTCTCAAACTCTTCCAAAATACAGCAGAGTGGGAACACTCCCAAACTCATTCTGCGAGGCCACCATCACTGTGATACCAAAACCAGACAAAGGTGTCACAAAGAAAGAAAACTATAGGCCAATATCACTGATGAACATAGATGCACAAATCCTCAACAAAATACTAACAAACAGAACCCTACAGCGCATTAAAAGGATCATACACTATGATCAAGTGGGGTTTATCGCAGGAATGCAAGACTTCTTCAATATATGCAAATCAATCAACCTGATACACCACATTAAAGAATTGAAGGAGAAAAACCATATGGTCATCTCAATAGACGCAAAGAAAGCTTTCGACAAAATTCAACACTCATTTTTCATAAAAACCCTCCAGAAAGTAGGCATAGAGGGAACTTTCCTCAACATAATACAGGCCATATATGACAAACCCACAGCAAACATTGTCCTCAATGGTGACAAAATGAAACCGTTTCCACTAAGAACAGGAACAAGACAAGGTTGCCCACTCTCACCACTATTATTTGACATAGTTTTGGAAGTTTTAGCCACAGTGGTCAGAGAAGAAAAAAAATAAAAGGAATCCAAATTGCAAAAGAACAAGTAATGCTGTCACTGCTTGCAGAAGGCAGGATACTATACATAGAGAATCCTAAAGATGCTACCAGAAAACTGCTAGAGCTAATCAATGAATTTGTTAAAGTAGGAGGATACAAAATTAATGCGCAGAAATGTCTTGCATTCCTATACATTAATCATGAAAAATCTGAAAGTGAAATAAAGAAAACACTCCCATTTACCATTGCAACCAAAAGAATAAACTATCTAGGAATAAACCTACCTAAGGAGAAAAAAGCCCCATATGCAGAAAATGATGACACTGATGAAAGAAATTAAAGATGATACAAATAGATGGAGAGATATACCATGTTCTTGGATTGGAAGAATCAACACTGTTAAAATGACTGTACTACCCAAAACAATCTACTGATTCAATGCAATCCCTATAAAACTACCACTGGCACTTTTCACAGAACTAGAACAGTAATTTCACAGTTTTTATGCAAACCAAAAGATCCCGAAATAGCCAAAGCAACCTGGAGAAAGCATAACGGAGCTGGAGGAATCAGGCTCCCTGACTTCAGACGATATTACAAAGCTTCATTAATGATGACAGTATGGTACTGGCACAGAAACAGAAATATAGATCAATGGAACAGGATAGAAAGCCCAGAGGTAAACCCACACACATATCATAAACTCATCATTGATAACGGAGGCAAGGATATACAATGGAGAAAAGACAGCCTCTTCAATAAGTGGTGCTGGGAAAACTGGACAGCTACATGTAAAACAATGAAATTAGAACACTCCCTAACAGCACACACAAAAGTAACCTCAAAATGGATTAAAGACCTAAATGTAAAGCCAGATGCTATCAAACTCTTAGAGGAAAACATAGGCAGAACACGCTATGACATAAATCACAGCAAGATCCTTTTTGACACACCTCCTAGAGAAATGGAAATAAAAGCAGAAATAAACAAATGGGACTTAATGAAACTTAAAAACTTTGCACAGCAAAGGAAAACATAAAAAAGATGAAAAGACAACCCTCAGAATGGTAGAAAATATTTGCAGATGAAACAAATGACAAAGGATTAATCTCCAACATTTACAAGCAGCTCATGCAGCTTAATATCAAAAAAAACAAACAACCCAATCGAAAAACGGGCAGAAAATCTAAATAGACATTTCTCAAAAGAAGATATACAGACTGCCAACAGACACATGAAAGGATGCTCAACAACACTAATCATTAGAGAAAGGCAAATCAAAACTACAATGAAGGAGGAGCTTCAAGATGGCGGAAGAGTAAGACGTGGAGATCACCTTCCTCCCCACAAATACATCGGAAATACATCTACATGTGGAACAACTCCTACAGAACACCTACTGAACGCTGGCAGAAGACCTCAGACCTCCCAAAACGCAAGAAACTCCCCCACGTACCTGGGTACTGCAAAATAAAAAAGAAAATACAGAGACAAAAGAATAGGGAACAGACCTGCACCAGTGGGAGGGAGCTGTGAAGGAGGAAAGGTTTCCACACACTAGGAAGCCCCTTTGCAGTCGGAGACTGTGGGTGGCGGAGGGGGAAACTTCGGAGCCACAGAGGAGAGCGCAGAAACAGGGGTGCGAAGGGCAAAGCGGAGAGATTCCCACACAGAGGATCGGTGCTGACCAGCACTCACCAGACAGAGAGGCTTGTCTGCTCTCTTGCTGGGACGGGTGGGGTCCTGGAGCTGAGGCTTGGGCATCCGAGTTCGGATCCCAGGGAGAGGACTGGGGTTGGCTGCGTGAACACAGCCTGAAGGGGGCTAGTGCGCTACAGCTAGCTGGGAGGGAGTCTGGGAAAATATCTGGAGCTGCCAAAGAGGCAAGGGACTTTTTCTTGCCTCTTTGTTTCCTGGTACACGGGGAGAGGGATTCAGAGTGCCACTTAAAGAGCTCCAGAGATGGGCGCGAGTTGCGGCTATCATCAAGGACCTCAAAGACGGGCATGAGACGCTAAGGCTGCTGCTGCAGCCACCAAGAAGTCTGTGTGCAAGCACAGGACAATACCCACACCTCCCCTCCCAGGAGCCTGTGCAGCCTGCCACTGCCAGTGTCAAATGATCTAGGGAAAACTTCCCCAGGTGAACACAAGGCATGCCTCGGGCTGTTGCAACGTCACGCTTGCCCCTCTGCCGCTGCAGGCTCACCCCACATCTGTACCCCTCCCTCCGCCCGACCTGAGCGAGCCAGAGCTCTCGAGTCAGCTGCTTCTTTAACCCCGTCCTGTCTGAGTGAAGAGCAGACGCACTCAGGTGACCTACACGCAGTGGCGGTTCCAAATCCAAAGCTGAAACTGGGAGCTGTGCAAACAATGAAGAGAAAGGGAAATCTCTCCCAGCCGCCTCAGGAGCAGTGGATTAAATGTCCACAATCAACTTGATGTACCCTGCATATGTGGAATACCTGAATAGACAATGTATCATCCCAAATTGAGGAGGTGGAGTTTAGGAGCAACGATATATACATATATAATTCCGTTTTTCTATTTTTGTGAGCATGTATGCGTATGCTTCTGTGTGTGATTTTGTCTGTATAGCTTTGCTTTTATCATTTTTCCTGGGGTTCTCGCTGTCCTTTTTTTAATTTATTACTTAAATAATATTTTTCTTAGTAATTATATTTTATTTTAATAACTATATTTTATTGCATTTTATTTTATCTTCTTCTTCTTTCTTTCTATTTTTCCTCCCTTTAATTCTGAGCCATGTGGAGGACAGGCTCTTGGTGCTCCAGTCAGGCATCAGCGCTGTGCCACTGAGGTGGGACAGCCAAGCTCAGGACATTGGTCCACAAGAGACCTACCAACTCCATGTAACATGAAACAGTAAAAATCTCCCAGAGATCTCCATCTCAACGCCAAGACTCAGCTCCATTCAACGGCCAGCAAGCTACAGTGCTGGACACCCAATGCCAAACAAGTAACAAGACAGGAACACAACCCCATCCACTAGCACAAAGGCTGCCTAAAGTCATAGAAAGGCCACAGACACCCCAAAACCCACCACCAGACGTGGACCTGTACACCAGAAGGACAAGATCCAGTGTCATGCACCAGAACACAGGCACTAGTCCCCTCCACCAGGAAGCCTACACAACCCACTCAACCAACCTCAGCCACTGGGGACAGACACCAAAGGCAACGGGAGCTACGACCCTGCAGCCTGTGATAAGGAGACCCCAAACACAGTAAGTTAAGCAAAATGAGAAGACAGAGAAACACACAGCAGATGAGGGAGCAAGGCAAAAACCCACCAGACCTATCAAATGAACAGGAAATAGGCAGTCTACCTGAAAAAGAATTCATAACCATGATATTAAAGATGATCCAAAATCTTGGAAATTGAATGGAGAAAATAAAAGAAACTTTTTACAGGAACCTAGAAAAACTATACAGCAAACAAACAGTGATGAACAACACAATGAATGAAATTAAAAATTCTCTAGAAGGGATCAATAGCAGAATAACGGAGGCAGAAGAACGGATAAGTGACCTGGAAGATAAAAGAGTGGAAATAACTACTGCAGAGCAGAATAAAGGGAAAGAAATGAAAAGAATTGAGGACACTTTCAGACACTTCTAGGACAACATTAAACGCACCAGCATTCGAATTATAGGGGTCCCAGAAGAAAAAGAGGAAAAGAAAGGGACTGAGAAATTATAGTTGAAAACTTCCCTAATATGGAAAAGGAAATAGCTAATCAAGTGCAGGAATCACAGAGAGTCCCATACAGGTTAAATCCCAGGAGAAACACGCCAAGACACATATTAATCAAACTATCAAAAATTAAATACAAAGAACAAATATTAAAAGCAGCAAGGGAAACACAACAAATCACACATAAGGGAACCTCCATAAGGTTAACAGCTGATCTTTCAGCAGAAACTCTGCAAGCCAGAAGGGAGTGGCAGGAATATTTAAAGTGATGAAGGAGAAAAACCTACAAGCAAGATTACTCTACCCAGCAGGGATCTCATTCAGATTTGATGGAGAAGTTAAAACCTTTACAGATAAGCAAAAGCTAAGAGAATTCAGCACCACCAAACCAGCTTTACAACCAATGCTAAAGGAACTTCTCTACGCAGGAAACACAAGAGAAGGAAAAGACCCAAAGCAATTAAGAAAATGGTAATAGGAACATACATATTGATAATTACATTAAATGTAAATGGATTAAATGCTCCAACCAAAAGGCATAGATTGGCGGAATGGATACAAAAACAAGCCCCGTATATATGCTGCCTACAAGAGACCCACTTCATACCTAGGGACACATACAGACTGAAAGTGAGGGGATGGAAAAAGATAGCCCATGCAAATGGAAATCAAAAGCAAGCTGGAGTAGCAATTCTCATATCAGACAAAATACACTTTGAAACAAAGACTATTACAAGAGACAAACAAGGACACTACATAATGCTCAAGGGATCAATCCAAGAAGACGATATAACAATTGTAAGTACTTATGCACCCAACATAGGAGTACCTCACTACATAAGGCAAATACTAACAGCCAAAAAGGGGGAAATCGACAGTATCAGAGTCATAGTAGGGGACTTTAACACCCCACTTTCACCAATGGACAGATGATCCAAAATGAAAATAAATGAGGAAACACAAGCTTTAAATGATACGTTAAACGAGATGGACTTAAATAATATTTATAGGACATTCCATCCAAAAACAACAGAATACACATTCTTCTCAAGTGCTCATGGAACATTCTCCAGGATAGACCATATCGTGGGTCACAAACCAAGCCATGGTAAATTTAAGAAAATTGAAATCATATCAAGTATCTTTTCCGAAAACAACGCTATGAGACTAGATATCAATTACAGGAAAAAATCTGTGAGAAATACAAACACATGGAGGCCGAACAACACACTACTTAATAACCAAGAGATCACTGCAGAAATCAAAAATTACCTAGAAACAAATGACAATGAAAACACGAACACCCAAAACCTATGGGATGCAGCAAAAGCAGTTCTAAGAGGGAAGTCTATAACAATAATATCCTACCTTAAGAAACAAGAAACGTCTCAAATAAACAACCTAAACTTACAACTAATGCAATTAGAGAAAGAAGAACAAAAACCCCGCAAAGTTAGCAGAAGAAGTCATAAAAATCACATCACAAATAAATGGCAAAGAAATGAAGAACACGACAGCAAAGATCAATAAAACCAAAAGCGGCTTCTTTGAGAAAGAAAATGGTCAGAAGAACCAAGGGAAAGACGGGAATAAAGATGACGACCTACTCGAGAATCGACTTAAGGATACAGGGAGGGGGAAGGGTAAGCTGGGACAAAGTGAGAGAGTGGCATGGACATATATACACTACCAAACATAAAAAACATAGCTAGTGGGAAGGAGCCGCATAGCACAGGGAGATGAGCTCGGTGCTTTGTGAACACCTAGAGGGGTGGGATAGAGAGGGTGGGAGGGAGGGAGAGTCACGAGGGTAGAGATATGGGGACATATGTATATGTATAACTGATTCACTTTGTGCTATAGCAGAAACAGAGACACCATTGTAAAGCAATTATACTCTAATAAAGATGTTAAAACACAAAGACAACTAAAAGCTGGTTCTTTGATAAGATAAACCAAATTGATAAACCATTAGCCAGAGGCATCAGAGAAAAAGAGAGAAGACTCAAATCAATAGAATTAGAAATGAAACAGAAGAAGTAACAACTGACACTGCAGAAATACAAAGGATCATGAGAGATTACTACAAGCAACTATAGGCCAAGAAAATGAACCGCCTGGAAGAAATGGAGAAATTCTTAGAAATGCACAACCTTCCGAGACTGAACCAGGAAGAAATAGAAAATATTAAAAAAAACAATCACTAGCACTGAAATTGAAACTGTGATTACCATTCTTCCAACAGACAAAAGCCCAGGACCAGATGGCTTCACAGGCGAATTCTATCAAACATTTAGAGAAGAGCTATCACCTATCCTTCTCAAACTCTTCCAAAATACAGCAGAGTGGGAACACTCCCAAACTCATTCTGCGAGGCCACCATCACTGTGATACCAAAACCAGACAAAGGTGTCACAAAGAAAGAAAACTATAGGCCAATATCACTGATGAACATAGATGCACAAATCCTCAACAAAATACTAACAAACAGAACCCTACAGCGCATTAAAAGGATCATACACTATGATCAAGTGGGGTTTATCGCAGGAATGCAAGACTTCTTCAATATATGCAAATCAATCAACCTGATACACCACATTAAAGAATTGAAGGAGAAAAACCATATGGTCATCTCAATAGACGCAAAGAAAGCTTTCGACAAAATTCAACACTCATTTTTCATAAAAACCCTCCAGAAAGTAGGCATAGAGGGAACTTTCCTCAACATAATACAGGCCATATATGACAAACCCACAGCAAACATTGTCCTCAATGGTGACAAAATGAAACCGTTTCCACTAAGAACAGGAACAAGACAAGGTTGCCCACTCTCACCACTATTATTCGACATAGTTTTGGAAGTTTTAGCCACAGTGGTCAGAGAAGAAAAAAAATAAAAGGAATCCAAATTGCAAAAGAACAAGTAATGCTGTCACTGCTTGCAGAAGGCAGGATACTATACATAGAGAATCCTAAAGATGCTACCAGAAAACTGCTAGAGCTAATCAATGAATTTGTTAAAGTAGGAGGATACAAAATTAATGCGCAGAAATGTCTTGCATTCCTATACATTAATCATGAAAAATCTGAAAGTGAAATAAAGAAAACACTCCCATTTACCATTGCAACCAAAAGAATAAACTATCTAGGAATAAACCTACCTAAGGAGAAAAAAGCCCCATATGCAGAAAATGATGACACTGATGAAAGAAATTAAAGATGATACAAATAGATGGAGAGATATACCATGTTCTTGGATTGGAAGAATCAACACTGTTAAAATGACTGTACTACCCAAAACAATCTACTGATTCAATGCAATCCCTATAAAACTACCACTGGCACTTTTCACAGAACTAGAACAGTAATTTCACAGTTTTTATGCAAACCAAAAGATCCCGAAATAGCCAAAGCAACCTGGAGAAAGCATAACGGAGCTGGAGGAATCAGGCTCCCTGACTTCAGACGATATTACAAAGCTTCATTAATGATGACAGTATGGTACTGGCACAGAAACAGAAATATAGATCAATGGAACAGGATAGAAAGCCCAGAGGTAAACCCACACACATATCATAAACTCATCATTGATAACGGAGGCAAGGATATACAATGGAGAAAAGACAGCCTCTTCAATAAGTGGTGCTGGGAAAACTGGACAGCTACATGTAAAACAATGAAATTAGAACACTCCCTAACAGCACACACAAAAGTAACCTCAAAATGGATTAAAGACCTAAATGTAAAGCCAGATGCTATCAAACTCTTAGAGGAAAACATAGGCAGAACACGCTATGACATAAATCACAGCAAGATCCTTTTTGACACACCTCCTAGAGAAATGGAAATAAAAGCAGAAATAAACAAATGGGACTTAATGAAACTTAAAAACTTTGCACAGCAAAGGAAAACATAAAAAAGATGAAAAGACAACCCTCAGAATGGTAGAAAATATTTGCAGATGAAACAAATGACAAAGGATTAATCTCCAACATTTACAAGCAGCTCATGCAGCTTAATATCAAAAAAAACAAACAACCCAATCGAAAAACGGGCAGAAAATCTAAATAGACATTTCTCAAAAGAAGATATACAGACTGCCAACAGACACATGAAAGGATGCTCAACAACACTAATCATTAGAGAAAGGCAAATCAAAACTACAATGAAGGAGGAGCTTCAAGATGGCGGAAGAGTAAGACGTGGAGATCACCTTCCTCCCCACAAATACATCGGAAATACATCTACATGTGGAACAACTCCTACAGAACACCTACTGAACGCTGGCAGAAGACCTCAGACCTCCCAAAACGCAAGAAACTCCCCCACGTACCTGGGTACTGCAAAATAAAAAAGAAAATACAGAGACAAAAGAATAGGGAACAGACCTGCACCAGTGGGAGGGAGCTGTGAAGGAGGAAAGGTTTCCACACACTAGGAAGCCCCTTTGCAGTCGGAGACTGTGGGTGGCGGAGGGGGAAACTTCGGAGCCACAGAGGAGAGCGCAGAAACAGGGGTGCGAAGGGCAAAGCGGAGAGATTCCCACACAGAGGATCGGTGCTGACCAGCACTCACCAGACAGAGAGGCTTGTCTGCTCTCTTGCTGGGACGGGTGGGGTCCTGGAGCTGAGGCTTGGGCATCCGAGTTCGGATCCCAGGGAGAGGACTGGGGTTGGCTGCGTGAACACAGCCTGAAGGGGGCTAGTGCGCTACAGCTAGCTGGGAGGGAGTCTGGGAAAATATCTGGAGCTGCCAAAGAGGCAAGGGACTTTTTCTTGCCTCTTTGTTTCCTGGTACACGGGGAGAGGGATTCAGAGTGCCACTTAAAGAGCTCCAGAGATGGGCGCGAGTTGCGGCTATCATCAAGGACCTCAAAGACGGGCATGAGACGCTAAGGCTGCTGCTGCAGCCACCAAGAAGTCTGTGTGCAAGCACAGGACAATACCCACACCTCCCCTCCCAGGAGCCTGTGCAGCCTGCCACTGCCAGTGTCAAATGATCTAGGGAAAACTTCCCCAGGTGAACACAAGGCATGCCTCGGGCTGTTGCAACGTCACGCTTGCCCCTCTGCCGCTGCAGGCTCACCCCACATCTGTACCCCTCCCTCCGCCCGACCTGAGCGAGCCAGAGCTCTCGAGTCAGCTGCTTCTTTAACCCCGTCCTGTCTGAGTGAAGAGCAGACGCACTCAGGTGACCTACACGCAGTGGCGGTTCCAAATCCAAAGCTGAAACTGGGAGCTGTGCAAACAATGAAGAGAAAGGGAAATCTCTCCCAGCCGCCTCAGGAGCAGTGGATTAAATGTCCACAATCAACTTGATGTACCCTGCATATGTGGAATACCTGAATAGACAATGTATCATCCCAAATTGAGGAGGTGGAGTTTAGGAGCAACGATATATACATATATAATTCCGTTTTTCTATTTTTGTGAGCATGTATGCGTATGCTTCTGTGTGTGATTTTGTCTGTATAGCTTTGCTTTTATCATTTTTCCTGGGGTTCTCGCTGTCCTTTTTTTAATTTATTACTTAAATAATATTTTTCTTAGTAATTATATTTTATTTTAATAACTATATTTTATTGCATTTTATTTTATCTTCTTCTTCTTTCTTTCTATTTTTCCTCCCTTTAATTCTGAGCCATGTGGAGGACAGGCTCTTGGTGCTCCAGTCAGGCATCAGCGCTGTGCCACTGAGGTGGGACAGCCAAGCTCAGGACATTGGTCCACAAGAGACCTACCAACTCCATGTAACATGAAACAGTAAAAATCTCCCAGAGATCTCCATCTCAACGCCAAGACTCAGCTCCATTCAACGGCCAGCAAGCTACAGTGCTGGACACCCAATGCCAAACAAGTAACAAGACAGGAACACAACCCCATCCACTAGCACAAAGGCTGCCTAAAGTCATAGAAAGGCCACAGACACCCCAAAACCCACCACCAGACGTGGACCTGTACACCAGAAGGACAAGATCCAGTGTCATGCACCAGAACACAGGCACTAGTCCCCTCCACCAGGAAGCCTACACAACCCACTCAACCAACCTCAGCCACTGGGGACAGACACCAAAGGCAACGGGAGCTACGACCCTGCAGCCTGTGATAAGGAGACCCCAAACACAGTAAGTTAAGCAAAATGAGAAGACAGAGAAACACACAGCAGATGAGGGAGCAAGGCAAAAACCCACCAGACCTATCAAATGAACAGGAAATAGGCAGTCTACCTGAAAAAGAATTCATAACCATGATATTAAAGATGATCCAAAATCTTGGAAATTGAATGGAGAAAATAAAAGAAACTTTTTACAGGAACCTAGAAAAACTATACAGCAAACAAACAGTGATGAACAACACAATGAATGAAATTAAAAATTCTCTAGAAGGGATCAATAGCAGAATAACGGAGGCAGAAGAACGGATAAGTGACCTGGAAGATAAAAGAGTGGAAATAACTACTGCAGAGCAGAATAAAGGGAAAGAAATGAAAAGAATTGAGGACACTTTCAGACACTTCTAGGACAACATTAAACGCACCAGCATTCGAATTATAGGGGTCCCAGAAGAAAAAGAGGAAAAGAAAGGGACTGAGAAATTATAGTTGAAAACTTCCCTAATATGGAAAAGGAAATAGCTAATCAAGTGCAGGAATCACAGAGAGTCCCATACAGGTTAAATCCCAGGAGAAACACGCCAAGACACATATTAATCAAACTATCAAAAATTAAATACAAAGAACAAATATTAAAAGCAGCAAGGGAAACACAACAAATCACACATAAGGGAACCTCCATAAGGTTAACAGCTGATCTTTCAGCAGAAACTCTGCAAGCCAGAAGGGAGTGGCAGGAATATTTAAAGTGATGAAGGAGAAAAACCTACAAGCAAGATTACTCTACCCAGCAGGGATCTCATTCAGATTTGATGGAGAAGTTAAAACCTTTACAGATAAGCAAAAGCTAAGAGAATTCAGCACCACCAAACCAGCTTTACAACCAATGCTAAAGGAACTTCTCTACGCAGGAAACACAAGAGAAGGAAAAGACCCAAAGCAATTAAGAAAATGGTAATAGGAACATACATATTGATAATTACATTAAATGTAAATGGATTAAATGCTCCAACCAAAAGGCATAGATTGGCGGAATGGATACAAAAACAAGCCCCGTATATATGCTGCCTACAAGAGACCCACTTCATACCTAGGGACACATACAGACTGAAAGTGAGGGGATGGAAAAAGATAGCCCATGCAAATGGAAATCAAAAGCAAGCTGGAGTAGCAATTCTCATATCAGACAAAATACACTTTGAAACAAAGACTATTACAAGAGACAAAGAAGGACACTACATAATGCTCAAGGGATCAATCCAAGAAGAAGATATAACAATTGTAAGTACTTATGCACCCAACATAGGAGTACCTCACTACATAAGGCAAATACTAACAGCCAAAAAGGGGGAAATCGACAGTATCAGAGTCATAGTAGGGGACTTTAACACCCCACTTTCACCAATGGACAGATGATCCAAAATGAACATAAATGAGGAAACACAAGCTTTAAATGATACGTTAAACGAGATGGACTTAAATAATATTTATAGGACATTCCATCCAAAAACAACAGAATACACATTCTTCTCAAGTGCTCATGGAACATTCTCCAGGATAGACCATATCGTGGGTCACAAACCAAGCCATGGTAAATTTAAGAAAATTGAAATCATATCAAGTATCTTTTCCGAAAACAACGCTATGAGACTAGATATCAATTACAGGAAAAAATCTGTGACAAATACAAACACATGGAGGCCGAACAACACACTACTTAATAACCAAGAGATCACTGCAGAAATCAAAAATTACCTAGAAACAAATGACAATGAAAACACGAACACCCAAAACCTATGGGATGCAGCAAAAGCAGTTCTAAGAGGGAAGTCTATAACAATAATATCCTACCTTAAGAAACAAGAAACGTCTCAAATAAACAACCTAAACTTACAACTAATGCAATTAGAGAAAGAAGAACAAAAACCCCGCAAAGTTAGCAGAAGAAGTCATAAAAATCACATCACAAATAAATGGCAAAGAAATGAAGAACACGACAGCAAAGATCAATAAAACCAAAAGCGGCTTCTTTGAGAAAGAAAATGGTCAGAAGAACCAAGGGAAAGACGGGAATAAAGATGACGACCTACTCGAGAATCGACTTAAGGATACAGGGAGGGGGAAGGGTAAGCTGGGACAAAGTGAGAGAGTGGCATGGACATATATACACTACCAAACATAAAAAACATAGCTAGTGGGAAGGAGCCGCATAGCACAGGGAGATGAGCTCGGTGCTTTGTGAACACCTAGAGGGGTGGGATAGAGAGGGTGGGAGGGAGGGAGAGTCACGAGGGTAGAGATATGGGGACATATGTATATGTATAACTGATTCACTTTGTGCTATAGCAGAAACAGAGACACCATTGTAAAGCAATTATACTCTAATAAAGATGTTAAAACACAAAGACAACTAAAAGCTGGTTCTTTGATAAGATAAACCAAATTGATAAACCATTAGCCAGAGGCATCAGAGAAAAAGAGAGAAGACTCAAATCAATAGAATTAGAAATGAAACAGAAGAAGTAACAACTGACACTGCAGAAATACAAAGGATCATGAGAGATTACTACAAGCAACTATAGGCCAAGAAAATGAACCGCCTGGAAGAAATGGAGAAATTCTTAGAAATGCACAACCTTCCGAGACTGAACCAGGAAGAAATAGAAAATATTAAAAAAAACAATCACTAGCACTGAAATTGAAACTGTGATTACCATTCTTCCAACAGACAAAAGCCCAGGACCAGATGGCTTCACAGGCGAATTCTATCAAACATTTAGAGAAGAGCTATCACCTATCCTTCTCAAACTCTTCCAAAATACAGCAGAGTGGGAACACTCCCAAACTCATTCTGCGAGGCCACCATCACTGTGATACCAAAACCAGACAAAGGTGTCACAAAGAAAGAAAACTATAGGCCAATATCACTGATGAACATAGATGCACAAATCCTCAACAAAATACTAACAAACAGAACCCTACAGCGCATTAAAAGGATCATACACTATGATCAAGTGGGGTTTATCGCAGGAATGCAAGACTTCTTCAATATATGCAAATCAATCAACCTGATACACCACATTAAAGAATTGAAGGAGAAAAACCATATGGTCATCTCAATAGACGCAAAGAAAGCTTTCGACAAAATTCAACACTCATTTTTCATAAAAACCCTCCAGAAAGTAGGCATAGAGGGAACTTTCCTCAACATAATACAGGCCATATATGACAAACCCACAGCAAACATTGTCCTCAATGGTGACAAAATGAAACCGTTTCCACTAAGAACAGGAACAAGACAAGGTTGCCCACTCTCACCACTATTATTCGACATAGTTTTGGAAGTTTTAGCCACAGTGGTCAGAGAAGAAAAAAAATAAAAGGAATCCAAATTGCAAAAGAACAAGTAATGCTGTCACTGCTTGCAGAAGGCAGGATACTATACATAGAGAATCCTAAAGATGCTACCAGAAAACTGCTAGAGCTAATCAATGAATTTGTTAAAGTAGGAGGATACAAAATTAATGCGCAGAAATGTCTTGCATTCCTATACATTAATCATGAAAAATCTGAAAGTGAAATAAAGAAAACACTCCCATTTACCATTGCAACCAAAAGAATAAACTATCTAGGAATAAACCTACCTAAGGAGAAAAAAGCCCCATATGCAGAAAATGATGACACTGATGAAAGAAATTAAAGATGATACAAATAGATGGAGAGATATACCATGTTCTTGGATTGGAAGAATCAACACTGTTAAAATGACTGTACTACCCAAAACAATCTACTGATTCAATGCAATCCCTATAAAACTACCACTGGCACTTTTCACAGAACTAGAACAGTAATTTCACAGTTTTTATGCAAACCAAAAGATCCCGAAATAGCCAAAGCAACCTGGAGAAAGCATAACGGAGCTGGAGGAATCAGGCTCCCTGACTTCAGACGATATTACAAAGCTTCATTAATGATGACAGTATGGTACTGGCACAGAAACAGAAATATAGATCAATGGAACAGGATAGAAAGCCCAGAGGTAAACCCACACACATATCATAAACTCATCATTGATAACGGAGGCAAGGATATACAATGGAGAAAAGACAGCCTCTTCAATAAGTGGTGCTGGGAAAACTGGACAGCTACATGTAAAACAATGAAATTAGAACACTCCCTAACAGCACACACAAAAGTAACCTCAAAATGGATTAAAGACCTAAATGTAAAGCCAGATGCTATCAAACTCTTAGAGGAAAACATAGGCAGAACACGCTATGACATAAATCACAGCAAGATCCTTTTTGACACACCTCCTAGAGAAATGGAAATAAAAGCAGAAATAAACAAATGGGACTTAATGAAACTTAAAAACTTTGCACAGCAAAGGAAAACATAAAAAAGATGAAAAGACAACCCTCAGAATGGTAGAAAATATTTGCAGATGAAACAAATGACAAAGGATTAATCTCCAACATTTACAAGCAGCTCATGCAGCTTAATATCAAAAAAAACAAACAACCCAATCGAAAAACGGGCAGAAAATCTAAATAGACATTTCTCAAAAGAAGATATACAGACTGCCAACAGACACATGAAAGGATGCTCAACAACACTAATCATTAGAGAAAGGCAAATCAAAACTACAATGAAGGAGGAGCTTCAAGATGGCGGAAGAGTAAGACGTGGAGATCACCTTCCTCCCCACAAATACATCGGAAATACATCTACATGTGGAACAACTCCTACAGAACACCTACTGAACGCTGGCAGAAGACCTCAGACCTCCCAAAACGCAAGAAACTCCCCCACGTACCTGGGTACTGCAAAATAAAAAAGAAAATACAGAGACAAAAGAATAGGGAACAGACCTGCACCAGTGGGAGGGAGCTGTGAAGGAGGAAAGGTTTCCACACACTAGGAAGCCCCTTTGCAGTCGGAGACTGTGGGTGGCGGAGGGGGAAACTTCGGAGCCACAGAGGAGAGCGCAGAAACAGGGGTGCGAAGGGCAAAGCGGAGAGATTCCCACACAGAGGATCGGTGCTGACCAGCACTCACCAGACAGAGAGGCTTGTCTGCTCTCTTGCTGGGACGGGTGGGGTCCTGGAGCTGAGGCTTGGGCATCCGAGTTCGGATCCCAGGGAGAGGACTGGGGTTGGCTGCGTGAACACAGCCTGAAGGGGGCTAGTGCGCTACAGCTAGCTGGGAGGGAGTCTGGGAAAATATCTGGAGCTGCCAAAGAGGCAAGGGACTTTTTCTTGCCTCTTTGTTTCCTGGTACACGGGGAGAGGGATTCAGAGTGCCACTTAAAGAGCTCCAGAGATGGGCGCGAGTTGCGGCTATCATCAAGGACCTCAAAGACGGGCATGAGACGCTAAGGCTGCTGCTGCAGCCACCAAGAAGTCTGTGTGCAAGCACAGGACAATACCCACACCTCCCCTCCCAGGAGCCTGTGCAGCCTGCCACTGCCAGTGTCAAATGATCTAGGGAAAACTTCCCCAGGTGAACACAAGGCATGCCTGGGGCTGTTGCAACGTCACGCTTGCCCCTCTGCCGCTGCAGGCTCACCCCACATCTGTACCCCTCCCTCCGCCCGACCTGAGCGAGCCAGAGCTCTCGAGTCAGCTGCTTCTTTAACCCCGTCCTGTCTGAGTGAAGAGCAGACGCACTCAGGTGACCTACACGCAGTGGCGGTTCCAAATCCAAAGCTGAAACTGGGAGCTGTGCAAACAATGAAGAGAAAGGGAAATCTCTCCCAGCCGCCTCAGGAGCAGTGGATTAAATGTCCACAATCAACTTGATGTACCCTGCATATGTGGAATACCTGAATAGACAATGTATCATCCCAAATTGAGGAGGTGGAGTTTAGGAGCAACGATATATACATATATAATTCCGTTTTTCTATTTTTGTGAGCATGTATGCGTATGCTTCTGTGTGTGATTTTGTCTGTATAGCTTTGCTTTTATCATTTTTCCTGGGGTTCTCGCTGTCCTTTTTTTAATTTATTACTTAAATAATATTTTTCTTAGTAATTATATTTTATTTTAATAACTATATTTTATTGCATTTTATTTTATCTTCTTCTTCTTTCTTTCTATTTTTCCTCCCTTTAATTCTGAGCCATGTGGAGGACAGGCTCTTGGTGCTCCAGTCAGGCATCAGCGCTGTGCCACTGAGGTGGGACAGCCAAGCTCAGGACATTGGTCCACAAGAGACCTACCAACTCCATGTAACATGAAACAGTAAAAATCTCCCAGAGATCTCCATCTCAACGCCAAGACTCAGCTCCATTCAACGGCCAGCAAGCTACAGTGCTGGACACCCAATGCCAAACAAGTAACAAGACAGGAACACAACCCCATCCACTAGCACAAAGGCTGCCTAAAGTCATAGAAAGGCCACAGACACCCCAAAACCCACCACCAGACGTGGACCTGTACACCAGAAGGACAAGATCCAGTGTCATGCACCAGAACACAGGCACTAGTCCCCTCCACCAGGAAGCCTACACAACCCACTCAACCAACCTCAGCCACTGGGGACAGACACCAAAGGCAACGGGAGCTACGACCCTGCAGCCTGTGATAAGGAGACCCCAAACACAGTAAGTTAAGCAAAATGAGAAGACAGAGAAACACACAGCAGATGAGGGAGCAAGGCAAAAACCCACCAGACCTATCAAATGAACAGGAAATAGGCAGTCTACCTGAAAAAGAATTCATAACCATGATATTAAAGATGATCCAAAATCTTGGAAATTGAATGGAGAAAATAAAAGAAACTTTTTACAGGAACCTAGAAAAACTATACAGCAAACAAACAGTGATGAACAACACAATGAATGAAATTAAAAATTCTCTAGAAGGGATCAATAGCAGAATAACGGAGGCAGAAGAACGGATAAGTGACCTGGAAGATAAAAGAGTGGAAATAACTACTGCAGAGCAGAATAAAGGGAAAGAAATGAAAAGAATTGAGGACACTTTCAGACACTTCTAGGACAACATTAAACGCACCAGCATTCGAATTATAGGGGTCCCAGAAGAAAAAGAGGAAAAGAAAGGGACTGAGAAATTATAGTTGAAAACTTCCCTAATATGGAAAAGGAAATAGCTAATCAAGTGCAGGAATCACAGAGAGTCCCATACAGGTTAAATCCCAGGAGAAACACGCCAAGACACATATTAATCAAACTATCAAAAATTAAATACAAAGAACAAATATTAAAAGCAGCAAGGGAAACACAACAAATCACACATAAGGGAACCTCCATAAGGTTAACAGCTGATCTTTCAGCAGAAACTCTGCAAGCCAGAAGGGAGTGGCAGGAATATTTAAAGTGATGAAGGAGAAAAACCTACAAGCAAGATTACTCTACCCAGCAGGGATCTCATTCAGATTTGATGGAGAAGTTAAAACCTTTACAGATAAGCAAAAGCTAAGAGAATTCAGCACCACCAAACCAGCTTTACAACCAATGCTAAAGGAACTTCTCTACGCAGGAAACACAAGAGAAGGAAAAGACCCCAAAAGCAATTAAGAAAATGGTAATAGGAACATACATATTGATAATTACATTAAATGTAAATGGATTAAATGCTCCAACCAAAAGGCATAGATTGGCGGCTGCCTACAAGAGACCCACTTCATACCTAGGGACACATACAGACTGAAAGTGAGGGGATGGAAAAAGATAGCCCATGCAAATGGATCAAAAGCAAGCTGGAGTACAATTCTCATATCACAAAATACACTTTGAGAAGATTAACAATTGTAAGTACTTATGCACCCAAACATGGAGTACCTCACTACATAAGGCAAATACTAACAGCCAAAAAGGGGGAAATCGACCAAGAAGAAGATATAACAATTGTAAGTACTTATGCACCCAACATAGGAGTACCTCACTACATAAGGCAAATACTAACAGCCAAAAAGGGGGAAATCGACAGTATCAGAGTCATAGTAGGGGACTTTAACACCCCACTTTCACCAATGGACAGATGATCCAAAATGAACATAAATGAGGAAACACAAGCTTTAAATGATACGTTAAACGAGATGGACTTAAATAATATTTATAGGACATTCCATCCAAAAACAACAGAATACACATTCTTCTCAAGTGCTCATGGAACATTCTCCAGGATAGACCATATCGTGGGTCACAAACCAAGCCATGGTAAATTTAAGAAAATTGAAATCATATCAAGTATCTTTTCCGAAAACAACGCTATGAGACTAGATATCAATTACAGGAAAAAATCTGTGACAAATACAAACACATGGAGGCCGAACAACACACTACTTAATAACCAAGAGATCACTGCAGAAATCAAAAATTACCTAGAAACAAATGACAATGAAAACACGAAGACCCAAAACCTATGGGATGCAGCAAAAGCAGTTCTAAGAGGGAAGTCTATAACAATAATATCCTACCTTAAGAAACAAGAAACGTCTCAAATAAACAACCTAAACTTACAACTAATGCAATTAGAGAAAGAAGAACAAAAACCCCGCAAAGTTAGCAGAAGAAGTCATAAAAATCACATCACAAATAAATGGCAAAGAAATGAAGAACACGACAGCAAAGATCAATAAAACCAAAAGCTGCTTCTTTGAGAAAGAAAATGGTCAGAAGAACCAAGGGAAAGACGGGAATAAAGATGACGACCTACTCGAGAATCGACTTAAGGATACAGGGAGGGGGAAGGGTAAGCTGGGACAAAGTGAGAGAGTGGCATGGACATATATACACTACCAAACATAAAAAACATAGCTAGTGGGAAGGAGCCGCATAGCACAGGGAGATGAGCTCGGTGCTTTGTGAACACCTAGAGGGGTGGGATAGAGAGGGTGGGAGGGAGGGAGAGTCACGAGGGTAGAGATATGGGGACATATGTATATGTATAACTGATTCACTTTGTGCTATAGCAGAAACAGAGACACCATTGTAAAGCAATTATACTCTAATAAAGATGTTAAAACACAAAGACAACTAAAAGCTGGTTCTTTGATAAGATAAACCAAATTGATAAACCATTAGCCAGAGGCATCAGAGAAAAAGAGAGAAGACTCAAATCAATAGAATTAGAAATGAAACAGAAGAAGTAACAACTGACACTGCAGAAATACAAAGGATCATGAGAGATTACTACAAGCAACTATAGGCCAAGACAATGAACCGCCTGGAAGAAATGGAGAAATTCTTAGAAATGCACAACCTTCCGAGACTGAACCAGGAAGAAATAGAAAATATTAAAAAAAACAATCACTAGCACTGAAATTGAAACTGTGATTACCATTCTTCCAACAGACAAAAGCCCAGGACCAGATGGCTTCACAGGCGAATTCTATCAAACATTTAGAGAAGAGCTATCACCTATCCTTCTCAAACTCTTCCAAAATACAGCAGAGTGGGAACACTCCCAAACTCATTCTGCGAGGCCACCATCACTGTGATACCAAAACCAGACAAAGGTGTCACAAAGAAAGAAAACTATAGGCCAATATCACTGATGAACATAGATGCACAAATCCTCAACAAAATACTAACAAACAGAACCCTACAGCGCATTAAAAGGATCATACACTATGATCAAGTGGGGTTTATCGCAGGAATGCAAGACTTCTTCAATATATGCAAATCAATCAACCTGATACACCACATTAAAGAATTGAAGGAGAAAAACCATATGGTCATCTCAATAGACGCAAAGAAAGCTTTCGACAAAATTCAACACTCATTTTTCATAAAAACCCTCCAGAAAGTAGGCATAGAGGGAACTTTCCTCAACATAATACAGGCCATATATGACAAACCCACAGCAAACATTGTCCTCAATGGTGACAAAATGAAACCGTTTCCACTAAGAACAGGAACAAGACAAGGTTGCCCACTCTCACCACTATTATTCGACATAGTTTTGGAAGTTTTAGCCACAGTGGTCAGAGAAGAAAAAAAATAAAAGGAATCCAAATTGCAAAAGAACAAGTAATGCTGTCACTGCTTGCAGAAGGCAGGATACTATACATAGAGAATCCTAAAGATGCTACCAGAAAACTGCTAGAGCTAATCAATGAATTTGTTAAAGTAGGAGGATACAAAATTAATGCGCAGAAATGTCTTGCATTCCTATACATTAATCATGAAAAATCTGAAAGTGAAATAAAGAAAACACTCCCATTTACCATTGCAACCAAAAGAATAAACTATCTAGGAATAAACCTACCTAAGGAGAAAAAAGCCCCATATGCAGAAAATGATGACACTGATGAAAGAAATTAAAGATGATACAAATAGATGGAGAGATATACCATGTTCTTGGATTGGAAGAATCAACACTGTTAAAATGACTGTACTACCCAAAACAATCTACTGATTCAATGCAATCCCTATAAAACTACCACTGGCACTTTTCACAGAACTAGAACAGTAATTTCACAGTTTTTATGCAAACCAAAAGATCCCGAAATAGCCAAAGCAACCTGGAGAAAGCATAACGGAGCTGGAGGAATCAGGCTCCCTGACTTCAGACGATATTACAAAGCTTCATTAATGATGACAGTATGGTACTGGCACAGAAACAGAAATATAGATCAATGGAACAGGATAGAAAGCCCAGAGGTAAACCCACACACATATCATAAACTCATCATTGATAACGGAGGCAAGGATATACAATGGAGAAAAGACAGCCTCTTCAATAAGTGGTGCTGGGAAAACTGGACAGCTACATGTAAAACAATGAAATTAGAACACTCCCTAACAGCACACACAAAAGTAACCTCAAAATGGATTAAAGACCTAAATGTAAAGCCAGATGCTATCAAACTCTTAGAGGAAAACATAGGCAGAACACGCTATGACATAAATCACAGCAAGATCCTTTTTGACACACCTCCTAGAGAAATGGAAATAAAAGCAGAAATAAACAAATGGGACTTAATGAAACTTAAAAACTTTGCACAGCAAAGGAAAACATAAAAAAGATGAAAAGACAACCCTCAGAATGGTAGAAAATATTTGCAGATGAAACAAATGACAAAGGATTAATCTCCAACATTTACAAGCAGCTCATGCAGCTTAATATCAAAAAAAACAAACAACCCAATCGAAAAACGGGCAGAAAATCTAAATAGACATTTCTCAAAAGAAGATATACAGACTGCCAACAGACACATGAAAGGATGCTCAACAACACTAATCATTAGAGAAAGGCAAATCAAAACTACAATGAAGGAGGAGCTTCAAGATGGCGGAAGAGTAAGACGTGGAGATCACCTTCCTCCCCACAAATACATCGGAAATACATCTACATGTGGAACAACTCCTACAGAACACCTACTGAACGCTGGCAGAAGACCTCAGACCTCCCAAAACGCAAGAAACTCCCCCACGTACCTGGGTACTGCAAAATAAAAAAGAAAATACAGAGACAAAAGAATAGGGAACAGACCTGCACCAGTGGGAGGGAGCTGTGAAGGAGGAAAGGTTTCCACACACTAGGAAGCCCCTTTGCAGTCGGAGACTGTGGGTGGCGGAGGGGGAAACTTCGGAGCCACAGAGGAGAGCGCAGAAACAGGGGTGCGAAGGGCAAAGCGGAGAGATTCCCACACAGAGGATCGGTGCTGACCAGCACTCACCAGACAGAGAGGCTTGTCTGCTCTCTTGCTGGGACGGGTGGGGTCCTGGAGCTGA